>NC_056727.1:912617502-912685110 GCF_019279795.1 Protopterus annectens | reverse complement strand
TTTTTTAAATCTCTTTTGTTCTTGTAAGCAAGATTTATGTATTGTATTGCTTTTAGAAACAGGAATATTGTAGATTAGTTTACATGTTTTCTGTATCTGAGACTGCCCTGCATTGTTGTTTTAAAATATTTCCAGTGATTGTGAACTCTGTAGTCACTGTGCTGAGTTTTTGAGTATTGTCTTGTTCTTTTATTTATCAAATATATTTAAACATTTTAATTGTGGCTGGTTTGTTTAGAAATATTTAAGCTCGGAGTACTTGCATATGCTTTTGTTGACACTGTACGGGACACTCAAATAGCTTTGAAAGTCTTGGTCACACTTCCCATTTGAATAATAGTAACATCACACAGTAGGATTGGTCACCCTTTGGGAAGGGCCTTATAGTAGCAAATAAAGAGCTGGATGGTGGCAGTGATAACTACCTTTTAGTCTGGGTAGAAGGGGACATAGCTAATAAACCTAAACCAGCCTTTTCCAGGTGTGTGTGTGTGTGTGTGTGTGTGTGTGTGTGTGTATTTAAATCAAATCTCAAAGTGGGTGTGTCAGCTACTTGGGCAGACACACGAAGCACTGATTGGCAGACACGGTGCGGGAGGTTTTGGCTTAAACACTCGGCTGATATCTTAACCCCATAGCTGTGCACCAGGGATCTGGAGAAAGGAGAAACCAGCCCCAGACTGACTGAGCTCTGTATGCTCTTAAGAGAAATTATACTTTACTGTGTGTGTACTTGTCATCTTCCCAATGTGCACACCCCTCACAGGTGCTAGTGGTGAGGATTAAGGCTCTTTGATTACTGGGCCAGTGCAGGGGAGTCACAACTATGCACAACAAAATTGTTAAATAAAATCCTGGTTGAGTTATGTAAACCCAACCTTAATGCTTAGTGGATTAAGAAGCACCCACTACATGCGGTTAAGGTCTGCACTAACAGCAGACAGTGCAAACCAGAAAACAGCAACAAGAGGTAGAAATGGCTTTGTTTCTACTCCTATTTCCACCTGCTGTCTAATATAAAATTCCCTGTGTAGGTTAGCAAACAGCTTCCATTACACAAGGAATATGCAAGGACATCAACCACTCACCACTGTTTTGGCTTTCAAAGCCAGTTCAACGCGTCTTTTTGTTTTGTTTTTTTTAAACATCTTACTTTGATTTTTAGTAAAAAGAGAGTTAAATCTCCACAAAATACAACGATCAGCAGTCCAATCCAAAAGTACAGTTGTGTACCTACCATAAATGTAGATGTTAGAGTGTATTCACTGTTGCAGTCATTACACTAGGGTTTATCCTGCTAGCAGGCTTCCCGTAGTCGGCCTGAATTCCAAAGTCCTGGTCCGGCATCGGTTGCCGTCGCCTCTTCCCTGACGTCAGTGCAGCCAGGGGTATAAAAGATGCAGCAGACGCCATTTTCTTCAGTTTTTCTTGCCCCAGATGTCAGGTGCCCCCAAAAACGTAGGCTAAAAAATTATGCCAATAAAAATGCATGCACTAACATAAACATTACCTTCTACAAGCAAATACACCACATAGGTCCCAGCAAAGAAAAGGAGGATGGGTGGGAGGGTAACCTGGACTGCAACAGTGAATACACTCGAAAGTACAGTTTTGTACCTACCATAAATGTAGATGTTCGAGTGCTAATACAGCTGCAGTCATAACAGATGGGCTCTGCCATCAGGCAGGTCCTCGGTCGGCCAAATTCCAAAGTCTACGTCCGGCGTCGGTTGTCGTCACTTCTTCCCCAACGTCAGTGCGACAGGGGTATAAAAGAACCAGCAGACGCCATTTTCTTCAGTTTTTCTTGTCCCAGATGTCAGGTGCCCCCAGAAGGAAGGCAAAACATAAACTTATGTAGTAAAGCAAATGCAATATAATCAAAAAACAGTAGTTGCAAGCAAATACACCATAAAAAAAATACCCCAATGAGGTTGTATGAGGAGGCATTAGCCATAAGGCCTGTCCCAAGAGGGGAAGGAGGGAGGGAAAAGTACAGTTTTGTACCGACCATAAATGTAGATGTTCGAGGATCTACATTGCTGCAGTCATAACCATTGGGTAGTCCGCTGTCCTCGGTCGGCCCGAATACCAAAGAGCTAGGCTGGCGTCAGTCATTGTCGCCTAGAACTGACGTCAGTACGTATTGGTACTTAAGCGCATGACCGACGCCATATCCTCAGTCTTTCTTGCCCCAGATGTCAGAAGGCCTATAAAAGAAAGGCCAGAGCCAAAAAAGTAAATACCCCAAAAGAAACACAGCCCCTACAAATTATAGTGGGGAAGGAGGGAGGAAAATTGGACTGCAGCAATGGAATCCTCGAACATCTACATTTATGGTAGGTACAAAACTGTACTATGTTCTTCGCTTTTCCATTGCTGCAGTCCTGACCATTGGGTAGAATCCCAAAGCAGAGGTAAGGAGGCTGGCAAATCATAAAGAAGTAGGAGCTGACAAAATGCCTTGCAAAACAGCTGTGGCAAACCCAGCCCTAGACTTGGAGTAAATAGGGAGATGATAATGCTTAGAAAAGGTGCACTGAACTCCAAGTAGCTGCTTCCAAAATATCCTTAGTTGCTACCCCCTTAGAAATGCAGTAGAAGTGGCAGTAGCCCTAGTGGAATGAGGCCTAATCCCAGCTGGAATCTCCTTGCCATGATGGGAATAACAAAATGCAATGCAAAAGCCAATCCACCTAGAAATAGTTTGTTTTGACACAGGCTTGCCCTTTGTGAACTCAAAGCAAAGGAACAAACAACTGCTGAGACTGCCTAAACACCTTAGTCCTGCTCAAATAATAGCGCAATTGCCTGTGTACATCTAAAGTGTGCAAAACTTTTTCCCTGTTTTGGGGGTCTGCATAAAAGGTAGGCAAATGAATAGTTTGGTTTAAGGCCACACTAGAAACCACCTTAGGCATAAAGGAAGGATTAGTACGTAAATGATACCCTATCCTTATGGAAAATCAAAAAGGGCTCAACTGCCATAAGGGCCTGCAACTCAGACACCCTTCTTGCAGAAGTAATAGCCAACAGAAAAGCAGTCTTCCATGACAAAATTTCAATTCAGCAGTAGCTGCAGGTTCAAAAGGAGGTAGAGTAAGTTTTTCCAACACAAAATTGAGATCCCAAGCAGGAGTAGGAGCTCACGCGTGGGGGGTCTTATATTCTTTGCCCCTCTAAGAAACTGCTTGAACAAAGGATGCGAAAACAATGGTGGGTCACAATCATAGTGAGCTGAAATTGCTGCAGCATGAATCTTAATGGAAGAGAAGGACAAACCTTTGTCCAATAACTCAGTAAGATATTGAAGAGCAACACTCAAATTAGGTTCAGAAATCTCCAAATTCTTTGCTGTACTCCAAAGAAAATCTCTTCCATTTTTCCTCATAAACCTTTCCTTGTACTAGGTCGCCTAGCTTCCATAATCACATTTAAAACTTGTTGAGGAAGTTGAGACCTGCTGTGTCTCAACACAGAATATGCCAGGCTGTTAGATGAAGAGATTGCAGCTTGACATTGAGCAGATGACCATCCTTCTGAGATAGTAGATGAGGACTCAGAGGTGAAGGCCATGGAGGCTTCCTTAATTAGACTCAGCAGAGGATACCAGTGTTGTCGAGGCCAATCTGGAGCTATCAAAATCATGCAAGTTTTGTCCCACTTGACTTTTAATAGTACCTTGGGAAGAAGAGGCAGAGGAGGAAAAGCATACACATGAAGGTTTTCCAACTGAACGACAGAGCATCCACTTTCCAAGCTGTGTGATGAAACATCTTTGTGCAATACTGTGGCAGCTGGTGGTTTAGTGGAGAAGAACAGATCTATGTCTGGAGTTCCCCATGACACTGTCAATGTTTGAAATACATGAAGATCCAGTTTCCACTGTGGGGATCCATGATTTGTCTGCTCAACACATCTGCTAAGGAGTTCTGTGCCCCGGCAGAACCTTGCCTGAAGATTGATGTGCAAACTTAGCGCAGTCTCCCATAAAATCATTGCTTGCCTGCATAGAGGATAAGAATGTGTTCCCCCTGCTTGTTGATGTACCACATGACAGTTGTGTTGTCTGTTAGAATCAACACCTGCCCTGGAAGAAGTAACTCCTTGAAAGCAATGCAAACTGGACTGCTAACATCTCCTTCATGTTGATATGTAGATGCTGTAGTCTGGCAGGCCACTTGTCTTGTATCCACTTTCCATTTAGATGAGCTCCCAAGCCAAATGTCCGAGGCATCTGTCGTTAGAATCTGACTCGCCTCTGGTTGGTCACAGAGAGTCCCTTGTTTAGGTGACATTCCTGAGCCCACCACAAGAATTCTTTCTGAAGGCAAGGTATTATTTGAATGACAGTGTCCAAATCCTGGCAGTGCTGAGTCCATACACTTTTTGAGATACCATTGTAGCTTCCTCATATGCAGTTTGGCATGGGAAGCACTAGAATACAAGATGCCATGAACCCTAATGCTTGAAGGACTGTCCTTGCAGCTTGGAAACTGATGATAGTTGATGGAAGTAAAGGATGAAGAGATCTTTTGTTTGTCCGGGGTTAAAAAGGCCATCTGGGCTGCTGTATTCAGTCTCACACCCAGAAAGCACATGTTTTGAGAGGGTACTAGACTGGACTTTATTTCGCTCACAGAATACCCTAGGCATCTTAGCACTGCTATAACATATTCAAGATGCTGTAGAAGGTCTTCTTTGTCTTGAGCCAGAATCAGGCAGTCGCCCAAGTAAGGATAGATTTGAATTCCTTGTCTGAAGTAGGCTATCACTGGAGCCAGAACCTTTGTGAATACTCTGGGCAGTAGATAAGCCAAAGGGCAATGCAGAGAACTGATAATGAGAATTTCCAGCTCGAAACCGCAGGATACTTCCTGCAACTTAGCCTTGAGGCACATGAAGGTAGGCCTCCTTGAGATCTAAAGTTACCATCCAGTGATCTTTGCCCAACATGGGTAGAAGCTGTTGCAAGAGTCAACATCTTGAACTTGGGAATGTCCAGAAAAGTGTTGAGGATGGATAAATCCAAATTGGTCTCCAAGTGTTCTCTTTGGTACTAAAACAGGCGAGAATAAAACCCTAGGCCACCTCTGATACAGGACTGGTTGAATGGCCCCCATCCGTAGTAACTGAGAAATTTGCTTGTGAGCCTCTTTTTCTTTGTGGAGGAGGAACGCTGGCATGCCTTTGAAAGGGGCATTGTATGGAAATAAAATCTGTAACACGTGGTTATGATATCCAACACCCATTTGTCTTGAGTGACTAAATCCCAATTTTCCTGAAAAGAGACAGTCTTCCTCCCAAAGGAGCCAAAGAATCTGCTGGCAGCTGAAAAGACAGGTCATTGGGTCTGTTTTCGAAAGGAATGACCCCTGCCGTCGCTAGAAGTCTGAGCAGATGAGATGAACTCCCTGATCTAGGTCTGAAAGAACCTTGAGCCCTGCCTACCACGTCTAGACCTACCCTAGACTGGGAATCATAAGCAGGATATGTCCACCCTTTAGCAGGCCAATTTCTACTAAACTTAGGGGCTGCACCTGCAAAAAATCTTTAACAGTTTGCATAGACTTAGCTTTGTCCTCCATTTTCTTTAAAACTGCTTCCACAGAGGACCAAACAACACATCAGACTGTAAAGGAGCATCAAAATCCTTGCTTTAACATGCTCAGCTAAATTCTGATCCTTCAGCCAGGCATGCCTGCGAAGAACAGAACCAGTAGCAGCCACCCTGAGGAGGCCTGTACAGCATCAAAACCACATTGCAAAGAATGCTTACCCACTTGTTCAGACACATGAACCAAATCCAGCAACTCCTTACACTCAATACCTTCCGGTAAAGCATCCACCTTAGATTTTAATTGGCTTAAAGGAGATAATTCTGATATTTTAGCATATGAAACTGACAATTCAAGCCTCATGGCTAGAGTGGAAGAAGTATACACTTTTTCCCCACCTATCCAAAGCCTTTGCCTCTTTATCAGTGGAACAGGATTTTTAACTACAGAAGCCTTAACACCCTTAGGCCCTTGAGAAATGGTTTCTGGGTCCGCTCTAGGACTCTTAAACAAATACTTATGAGCTTCTGGAACTCTATAATACCTATCAGGCTTAACAGGAGCAGGAGGCAAGGAGTCAGGTTTCAGGTAAGTCTCTGCAAAAACATCTTCCATCACATTCAACACAGGAGGAATAGCTAGGGCCTATGCTGAGGTAAAAACAAGAATTCCCTAAGCCTTTCCTGAATCAGAGTAATCCTGGCCTTCCCATTTAAAGTGTTCCCTCATGGACGCAGAGTCTCTGAAAATGAGAAATCCTCAGGAGGAGAAGCTGTAGGAGTGGAATCATCCACATCAGAATCAGAATAAGTAGGATACTCCTGTAAGTCTTCAGCTGAAGACTCTGAAGCCTCTGAACACTGTTCAAAACTATCAAACTCCTGTTCCACTCTAGGCCTCTTATCAGGGGGCATAGAACCTCTAATCATAGTAATCAAGTCTTCTGCCATTTTAAGCATATGTTTCTTAGGTACAGAGCCTGAAATGCTAGGAGAAGCCCCACAGAAGCTGAACTTGGCCTACCTCTAGCCACTGAAGTTTTGGCAACAGAAGGAGAGGCCCTAACTACCTTGGGAAGAGAGGGAAGAACAGTTACCTGAGAAGCCCCTCAGCCTGGCCTACCTCCTGAGAAGGCACATCCTGTAACAGTAAAGTTTCTGCCTGAGACTCATGGAAACTCCTGGAACCTCTGGCTCAACTGAGGTTCTAAGAACCGGCGTCCCGACGACTCATCCGGTTTAGGCTTCACTGACGTTTTGTCCTTGCGCTTCTTGGAAGCGGCGCCGGAGCATCCGACGGCATATTATAATTACGCTTCCCAAACACTAACCTGGCACAGTCTAGCCTCCTTAATAGTGCTCTTGTTAAATCTAGCACAAGAACGGCAACCAACCCGTCGTGCTCAGGCCCTAAACAAGGTATACACAGTGTATGATAATCCCTATGAGGTATCTGCTTCCCACAAGAAATACAGTTATTCACTTTTTCTGACATCCGTATAAAATACTGAGGCAAGAAAAACAGTAATGTTCGCCCCCAACTTAGCCAACTCTTCGGTCTGAAACTCGGGTTTTGAAAATCTCAGAACGCCAACCTGCACTTGCAACTGCTTCTGCATCGGACCATGCGGCAAAAAGACTGAGGATATGGCGCCGGTCATGCGCTGAGTACCCTGACGTACTGACGCCAGTCTGGCGACATGACCGGCGCCAGCCTAGCTCTGGTATTCGGCGACCGAGGACAGCGAACTACCCAATAGTCAGGACTGCAGCAATGGAAACTAAGAACATCTGATTAGCTTTCGAACATACATTTATAGTAGGTACAAAACTGTACTATGTTCATCGTGCATACAGCTGCAGACATAACAGATGGGTAGAATCCCAAAGCTAATTAAGGGGTGGTAGGCACCAAGTGGAACTAGGTGGAGCCAGGATGCCCTGCAAGATTGCAGTGGCAAAGCCGGCTCTAGTTTTGGAGTATAATGGTAGGTGATAGTGCTTGGAGAAAGTATGTACAGAACTCCAAGTGGCTGCTTCCAAAATATCTTTGGTAGGAACCCCCCTGAAGAAGGCAGCAGAGGTAGCTGTGGCCCTTGTGGAGTGAGATCTGATGCCTGTAGGTACAGTTTTACCATGAAAATGAGTAACAAAAGCGTATGCAGTGGGCTATCCATTTTGAGATTGTTTGGAAATAGGCTTCCCTTGAGCACCTGTAGCATAGGACACAAAGAGTTGCTCTGATTTTCTGAAAGGCTTTGTTCTGTCCAAATAATAACGGAGCTGTCTGTGAATGTCCAAGGAATGTAGTAGCCTCTCTCTCCTTTGTTTTGTGGATTAGGGTAAAACGTAGGTAAGTGGATAGCCTGATTCAAGGCTACCCTGGATACTACATTTGGCATAAATGAAGGATTTGTTCGTAAGGAGACTCTGTCCTGATGGAAAATGATGAAAGGCTGCACAGCCATGAGGGCTTGTAGTTCTGAAACCCTGCATGCTGAGGCGATAGCTAGAAGGAAGGCTGTTTTCCATGACAAATATTGCAGATCTGTTGAAGCAGCTGGCTCAGAAGGAGGCAGGGTTAGTTTTTCTAGAATGAAATTGAGGTCCCAAGCAGGTACTGGTTGCTTCCTTGGGGGTTTTATATTCTTAGCCCCTCTGAGGAACTGTCTTAAGAGAGGGTGAGAGAATAAAGGAGGATCAGTGTTGTACTCTGCAGAAATGGCTGAGGCATGAATTTTGATGTAGGAGAATGTAAGTCCACTGCTTAGCAGCTCGGCTAGGTGCTGTAGTATTTGAGGTAAATTCAGTATTCCAGGATTCTGACACTTTTTCTGATTACAAACACAAAACCGTTTCCATTTTGCGGAGTAGGCTTTTCTAGTAGAAGGCCTTCTGGCCTCCAAAATGACATCCTGCACCTCCTTGGAGAGTAGGGTCTGCTGTGAATTTAAGGAATTCTCCATGCGGCTAGATTGAGTGTTTTCAGCTGACTGTGAAGAGCTTTGAAGTTGTGCCGAGTCAGTAGAAGAGGCATTAGAGGCAGGATCCATGGTGGGGAATGCGTCAGGCTCCACAGGAGTTGGTACCAGTGTTGTCTTGGCTAGTCTGGAGAAATGAGAATCATCTTTGGTCTGTCTGTTCTGGCTTTTAATAGAACTTTAGCCAGCAGTGGAAGAGGTGGAAGCATAAACCGTCATTGTTGTCCAAATGAAAGAGTGCATCCACTTTCCAGGCCTATGGATGAAAGGTCCTTGAGCAGAATTTTGTCAATTGGTAATTTCTGTGGGTGGCAAAGAGATCTAGGTCTGGCCTTCCCCATGCTTGAATTGTCATTGTAAAAACTTGAGGATGCAACTTCCATTCGTGTGGATCTGTCATATTTCTGCTCAGGTTGTCTGCCAGTGTGTTTTCCTTCCCTGGCAGGAATTGTGCTTGAAGTTGGATTTGCAATTCCAGAGCCGTGTTCCAAAGGGACATGGCTAGTCTGCACAGGGGATATGAATGAGTTTCTCCCTGTTTATGTACCACATCACTGTGGTGTTGTCTGTTCTCATCAATAGCTGCCCTGGATGCAGTAGGTCTTTGAAAGCCATAATAGCATTTATTACTGCTAGCATTTCCTTTTGATTGATGTGTAGGTGCTTTTCTTTTTGTGACCGTTTGCCCTGAATGCACCGATCTGTCATGTGCACCCCCCAGGCGTAGTCCGAGGCGTCTGTTGTGATGACTTGATTTGCTTGAGGCTTGCAGAATGGGAGACCTATGTTTCTTTGGCATGCTTTAGCCCACCACAGAAATTCCTTTTGAAGACATGGAATCAGTGGTATGATTGTTTCCAAACTGTGGCTGTGTTGAGACCATAAGTTTTTTAGGTACCATTGAAGTTTCCTCATATGCAACTTTGCACATGGGATTAGCAGGATGCAAGATGCCATGAATCCCAGAGCCTGCAGGATTTTCCTTGCAGTCAGCCTGGTGAAGGTTGCCAGTTTTCTGAAGTATTGAGTTAATTGCCCTTGTTTCTCTGGTGTGAGGTAGGCCATCTGGGTGTTTGTATCCAAGCTGGCACCCAGGAAAATTATTGTTTGAGAGGGTATTAGTCTTGACTTCTTTTTGTTGACTGTGTATCCCAGAGATTTCAACAACATTATTACAAACGCCAGGTGTTTCAGAAGAGTGTGTTTGCTGTCCGCTTGGATCAGGCAGTCTTCCAGATATGGGTATATTTGTATCCCTTGAAGTCTGCAGAAGGCAATTACTGATGCCAGGCATTTCGTTGAACACTCTGGGCACAGTAGATAAGCCAAAGAGCAATGCATAGAATTGATAATGAGATGAACCTGCAAGAAATCTGAGGTATCTTCTGCAATCTTGTCTGATTGGGACATGCAGGTATGCCTCCTTGAGGTCCAATGTCACCAGCCAAGACTCCTTGCCCAGCATGGGAAGAAGCTGCTGTAATGTGAGCATCTTGAACTTTGGTACGAGTAAATATGTGTTTAGGATGAGTAGATCCAAAATAGGTCTCCAATCTTTGCCCTTCCTTGGTACCAGGAATAGTCTGGAATAAAAACCTTGACCCTGTTCTTGTGCAGGTACCTCTTGAATAGCTTTCATGTCCAGGAGATCGGAAATTTGTTTTTGTGCCTCTGCCCTTTTGATTGTGTGGCAGGTTTGGCATGCCTCTCATTTTTAGAAGGGTGTGAAAGTGGAATCTGTAGCCTCTGTCTATAATGTCCAGGATCCATTTGTCTTTTGTGACAATATGCCAATTTTTCAATAATGCCAGTTTTCCACTTAAATGTGCTGCCATTTGAGCCTTGCTTGGCATGCAAAGGGGAAAGTCATTGTGTTTGCTTTCTGAATGGCTGTGAACTATCCTCACCCCCTCTTGGTGTAGGTGTTTGCCATTGTCTGCCTCTAAATGATCCTTCAGATTGCCCTCTACCTCTCGGACGCCTGTATCTACCTCTGAGGTCTCTCTGTAGCTGGAAAGGACCAATTTTTTGAAGGCAATTTCTACTGAAACGTGGCGGTTGTACCTGTAGGAAATCTTTCACTGCTTGCATTGATTTTGCCTTTTCCTCCATTTTCTTTAATACCTCCTCAGCTTTAACACCAAACAATACATCTTTTTGAAGAGGTGCATCTAGTAATTTAGCTTTGACATGATCTGGTAAGGTTTGCTCTTTGAGCCAAGCATGTCTACGTATGACTGATCCTGTAACAGCAGCTCTACAAGAGGCCTCTAAAGCATCAAAACCACATTGCAAGGTATGTTTACCCACTTGCTCTGCACTATGCAACAAATCCTGCAACTCCTTCAAGTCTGGTTGTTCAGGTTGTGACATTTTGCTTTTCAACCGAGATAACAAAAATTGTTGATACTTTAACATATGGAACTGACAGTTTAATGCCCTCATGGTTAAAGTGGCCGAGGTGTATACCTTTTTCCCCCACCTTTCTAAAGCTCTGGAATCTCTCTCTCTGAAGGTAATGGATTTTTGGCAGTGGAGGCCTTAATTCCCTTGGGACCCTGTGAAATAGTTTCTGGGTCAGCCGCATGGCTTTTGTATAGGAATTGGTGTGAATCAGGCACCCGGTAATACCTGTCAGGCTTGACTGCAGCTGGAGGTAAAGAATCTGGGTTAAGGCTGGCCTCCGAATACACATCTAATATGTCTAAGACAGGAGGTATAGCCAGAGGCCTGTGCTGAGGGAGCAAGAAGAAATCCCAGAGCCTTTTCTTTGAGTCTGAGTACTCTTGGCCTTCCCAGTGGAAGTGTTCCCTCAAGGTATGCAAGGTTTCCCCAAAAGAGTAAGCCTCAGGGGGGGAGACGGAGGGAATGGACTCCTCTGCATCAGAATCTTCGAAAGGGGAGTAAGAATGTTCCTGGTCCTCAGAATGCTCTGAAGTAATGGAGGCCTGGTCCGAGGAAAGGTATTCCTACACTCTGGGCCTTTTGACCGGGGGGGGGGGGGGTGGTTGAGAACCCCTGATAAGAGTAATCAAATCCTTAGCCATTTTGAGCATCTGCTTTTTAGGCATGGGGCCTTGAGAGGGGCCCTGTGGAGCTTGTCTTTTAGAATGCATGGATGCTTTAGATTTAGTGTAAGCCTTAATGGAAAAAGAAGAAGGCCTGAAGACACCTTGAGAGGTGGCAGGCCTGTCTGAACTCTGAGTTTCCCCGCCAAGAGTGACTTCGGTATCTGTAGTCAGGGTGTGGGCCGAAGTGCCTGCGACCTCGGGCACAGAAGACACCGCTAATGAAGTGTCATCGGTAGTCAGGGGCTGCATAGGTGCCTCGCTGAGAACCGGAGCACATGTAGTCGGCTTTAGCGTGGTGTCGGTAGAAGTCGCGGACCTCGTATGTCGGTCCTTATCTTTACGTCGTTTACTCAAAATTGGAGTCGGAGAATCCGACATGTTGTAGTTAAACTTTTTGCCAAAATAGTGTTGGGCGAACTCCGCCCGACGCTTAATAGTGCATCTGTTGAATGTAGCACAAAAACGACAGGCCGAGACGTCGTGGTCTGGGCCTAAGCAAGGTATACAGAGGGAATGGAAATCCTTATGCGGTATTTGCTTACCACATGAAATGCAATTATTAACTTTGTCTGACATCGGTCTGAGGCAAGAAAAGTTTCTCCAACGGGGTACTTAGCTTTCTAGAAGTCTTTGGTTGAAAAATATTCGTAATCTCAAGAGCTGGCCGACCGGCACTTGCGAACTGCTTCTGCTTCGGGCACCGCGCGGCAAGAAAGCCTGAAGAAAATGGCGTCGGCTGGTTCTTTTATACCCCTGTCGCACTGACGTCAGGGAAGAAGCGACGACAACCGACTCCGGACCTAGACTTTGGAATTCGGCCGACCGAGGACCCGCCTGACAGCAGGAGAACCCATCTGTTATGACTGCAGCTGCATGCACGATGAACATCATCTACATTTATGGTAGGTACACAACTGTACTATGTTCATCATGTTTCATTGTTGCAGTCATTACACTTTGGTTGAATCCCAAAGCTGAGGTTGGGTGGCTGGGCCTAAAGAGAATTAGGAGTGGCTATGAGGCCCTGCAGAACTGCAGTGGCAAAGCCAGCTCTGGATTTGGAGTAAAGAGGTAAGTAGTAGTGCTTTGTAAAAGTGTGCACTGAAGTCCAAGTTGCAGCCTCCAAAATGTCCTTGGTTGGTACTCCTCTGAGGAAGGCTGCGGAAGTGGTTGCTGCTCTGGTTGAGTGTGGCCTAATGCCCTTAGGCACCGATTTGCCATGTTGTGAATAGCAGAAACGAATGCAATGGCCTATCCATTTTCAAATAGTCTTCGTTGAGATAGCTTTTCCTTGCGATCCTGCAGCATATGCCATTAAAAGTTGCTCAGTTTTTCTGAAAGCTTTAGTTTTGTCCAAGTAGAAGCGTAGCTGGCGGTGTATGTCCAAAGAATGCAGAAGTCTCTCCCCGTTATTCTGTGGGTTTGGATAAAAGGTATCCAAATGAATGGTTTGGTTAAGAGCCACACTGGACACTACCTTAGGCATAAATGTTGGGTTTGTCCTCAGAGAAACCCTGTCCGGATGGAAAATTATAAAAGGTTCCACCGCCATTAGTGCCTGGAACTCCAAGACTCTTCTTGCTGAAGTTATTGCTAGTAGCAGAGCTGTCTTCCATAAGAATTTTATCTCAGCTGTATTGGCTGGCTCAAAAGGAGGCAGTATGAGTTTTTCCAAGACAAAATTGAGGTCCCATGTAGGTATCTGTGCTCTCCTTGGAGGTCTTACGTTTTTGGCCCCTCTGAGGTACTGCCTTAGCAGTGGATGTGAAAAAATAGGTGGGTCCGTATTGTAATGAGCTGAAATGGCAGAGGCATGGATCTTATCTGATGAAAAGGATAGGCCTTTATCCAGCATCTCAGTTAGGTATTGTAAAATCTGAGGAATATTTGGTACAAGCGTGTCAATTCCTTGTGCCTGGTTCCAAGCACAGAATCTCTCCCATTTTTCTGCACAAGATTTTCTGGTGCTGGGCCTCCTGGCCTCCAAAATAACATCCATAACTGCTTTACATAGAGGTGCGTTCTGAATGGTTACATTATCTGCCATGCAGCCAGACTTAGAGTCCTGAGTTGGCTGTGCAGGATCAGATTGTTCTGTTGCGTCAGTAAATGAGGAATTTGAGGTAATGTCCAGGCTGGGCCTTGAGACAAGCTCTTTAGGATTGGGTACCAGTGCTGGCATGGCCAGTCTGGGGCAATCAGTATCATTTTGGCTTCTCTTGTCTAACCTTTAGGAGTACCTTGGGGAGGAGAGGCAGTGTAGGAAAGGCATATACTGTAAGGGTTTTCCAGCTGAATGATAGAGCATCCACTTTCCATGGTTGCTTGTGATAAGTCCTTGTGCAGAATCTCTGTAGCTGGCAGTTGTGAGAGGAGGCAAATAAATCTATGTCTGGGCATCCCCACTTCCTTGTTATCATGCTGAAGATTTGTGGATCTAGTTTCCACTTGTGAGGATCCATGAGGTTTCTGCTTAGTTCATCTGCCAGAGTATTTGTCTTTCCTGGCAGGAATTGTGCTTGCAGGTGTACTTAAGTCAATGCTGTGTTCCACAAAGTCATGGCTTGTCTGCAGAGGGGGTAGGAATTGTGTGCCTTCCTGCTTGTTTATGTACCACAAGACTGTAGTACTGTCCGTCTTTATCAGCAGTTGTCCTGGATGAAGTAGATCCTTGAAGGCTGTTAGGGCATTCTGAACAGCTAGCATCTCTTTTTGATTGATATGAAGATGCATTTGGCCTGCGGGCCATGTGCCCTGAATACATTTTCCTGCCAGGCGTAATCTGACGCATCTGTTGTTAAGTGTCTGCCTGGCAGTAGGTAAAGTGAATGGCTGTCCCTTGTTGTGGTGACAGGCCTGTGCCCACCATCGAAACTCCTGCTGCAGGCAGGGAATGAGAGTAATTAATGTTTCCAGGCTGTGGCAATGCTGAGTCCAAACACTTTTTAGATACCATTGTAGTTTCCTCATATGCAGTCTTGCATGTGGAATTAGCAGCATGCAGGATGCCATGAAGCCCAAAGCCTGCAGAATTTTTCTTGCAGATAACTGGGTCTTTGTTGCCAACACGTAGAAGTAAGAAGTCAGTTGTCTTAGTCTGGCGTGAGATAAGCCATCTGGGCAGTTGTATTTAAGCTTGCACCCAGGAATATTTTCGCTTGAGAGGGTACTAGTTTTGATTTCTTTTCGTTTACTGTGTACCCTAGGCAAATTAGTAATCTTTTTA
This sequence comes from Protopterus annectens, assembly GCF_019279795.1. Taxonomy (NCBI): domain Eukaryota; kingdom Metazoa; phylum Chordata; order Ceratodontiformes; family Protopteridae; genus Protopterus; species Protopterus annectens. Next base: position 912,670,275 of record NC_056727.1, on the reverse strand, counting down.
CAAACGCCAGATGCTTTAGTAGAATGTCCTTGTTCTCTGCTTGAATAAGGCAGTTGTCCAAGTAAGGATATATTTGAATTCCTCTTTGTCTGCAAAAAGCAATTACTGGTGCCAGGCATTTTGGGAGGACCCTGGGCGCAGTAGATAAGCCAAAGGGCAGTGCAGAGAATTGGTAGTGCATTAAGCCAGTTATGAATCTGAGGTATTTTCTGCAAGATTGTCTGATTGGGACATGCAGGTATGCCTCTTTTAGGTCCAAAGTCACAAGCCAAGCCTTTTTGCCCAGCATGGGCAGAAGCTGCTGCAGAGTCAACATTTTGAATTTTGGAACATCCAGCAAAGTGTTTATAATAGACAGGTCCAGTATTGGTCCCCAGGTTTTGTCCTTTCTGGGAACCAAGAAAAGTCTAGTAAAAACCTTGTCCCTGCTCTTGCTGTGGTACTCGCTGAATGGCCCTCATGTCCATGAGGGATGAAACTTGTTCTTGTGCCTCTGCCCATTGATTGTGTGGCAGGTCTGGCATACCGTTTGCCTTTGGCAGGGTGTGAAGCTGGAACCTGTAGCCCTGAGACACTATATTCAAGACCCATTTGTCCTGGGTGATCATGTGCCAATTTTGTGAAAAAAGTGCTAGTTTTCCCCCCTAATGGGGCTGCCAAAAGATAAGTGCTTGGTACAGGCAGTGGGAAGTCATTGGGACTGTTTCCTATATGGCTGTGATTTGTCTTCTCCGCTTTAGGAGGTAGAAGCACTCCATTGTTTAGGACTGTATGAGCCTTGGGGCTGGGATTTGCCTCTAGGGCATCTGTATCTGCCTCTTTGTGGCCTGATTGACACTGGAAAGGACCAATTCTTTAAAGGCCAGTTCCTGCTAAATATGGGTGGCTGTACCTGTAAGAAATCCTTAACTGTCTGCATAGATTTCGCTTTGTCCTCCATTTTCTTCAACACCTCTTCTGCCTTAACCCCAAACAAAAGTATCATGCTGTAATGGAGCATCCAATAATTTTGCTTTAACATGATCAGGCAGATTCTGCTCCTTTAACCAAGCATGCCTCCTAATGACAGAACCCATAACAGTGGCACTGCAAGAGGCCTCCAGCTAATCAAAACCACATTGCAAAGTATGCTTTCCTACTTGTTCAGCTGCACGCAATAAATCCTGCATTACCTTGTTTTCTGGACATTCAGAATTTTTCAACATTTTCTGTTTTAGAAGTGACATTAAGTATTGCTGATATTCAAGCATATGAAACTGAAGTGTAAACCTTCCCCCCATCTGTCCAGTGCCCTAGAATCCCTATCAGAGGGGACAGGGTTTTTTGAAGTGGAAGCCTTGACCCCTTTGGGACCCTGAGATATAGTTTCAGGGTCAGCAGCAGGGTTTTTATAAAGAAATTTATGAGAATCTGGAACCCTGTAGTATCTGTCTGGCTTAACAGATGCAGGGGGTAAAGTGTCAGAAGACAGGCCAGACTCTGAAAATACATCTACAATGTCTAGAATAGGCGGAATAGTTGGGCTGGCAACTCGGCACCATAAAAATAGACTGCCAATCATTAGCGGAACAGAGTTCCGCTGTGGCGACCCCTTACCGGGTAAAGTCGTAAAGACATACAATGACAAACCAGACACAAGTTTGTATCACAATTATTTCAGGAACCTAAAGAAAGCAAAAAAGGGACAAATTTCTGCTGTGACAAGGTTATGCAGATGTAGGAGTCTTTCGGCTTTTCCTGATTAGGGGTCACCACAGCGGAACTCTGGTCCGCTAATGATTGGCAGTTGATTTTTACGTGCAGAATTGCCAGCCCTGACGCACAACCTCCAACGAAGGTACGCCCAATCACGAATGTCTCCACGCAGAAGACGCTCTAGCTGAGAATCGAACCGGACAGCGTCTTCCTGTGAGGCGACAACGCTACCGCAGCACCACTGCCGCAGATGACAAGGTTATGCAGATAAACTAAAATTCAGACTGAGATATTAAGCATCATTTATGTTCACTTGTGTGCTTGGGGCCTCAGTTATGAGTGTAAAGATCCAATGATCAATCCACTTACCTGATAATCGAAAAAACTATAGCCATGAGTTACGGTCTGATCCAAATGGCACCAAATGTATTAAGGAATGGAAACTGCGTTGAAGAATCTTCAAAGAGATATTGCAGGAGACATTACCCAGGAAGAAGACAGACGTGCAGATGGAGTGGGCACCACAGTAGCAATCGAAGACAGTCAATTAAGCCCTTCCCAGTGTTTCAAAAGGAAACTTCTTGACAAAAACAAACAAAAAGAGAGCACATATGAAGGGTGAGAAACGAGTCCGTGGGACCCCACAACATTCAAGAATAGGGTACCAAAAAAGAAAATCGGGCAACACTAAGATGATTAACTTAGTTGCCCCAAATACTGAACACTGTCATCCCTTTTTTCAACAATGACTAAAATAAAAAGTACAGTTTTGTACCTACCATAAATGTAGATGTTCGAGGATCCACATTGCTGCAGTCATAACCTGTGGGTAGTCCGTTGTCCTCGGTCGGCCCGAATACCAAAGAGTTAGGTTGGCGTCGGTCATGGGCGCCTGGAGCCGACGTCAGTATGTAGTGGTACTTAAGCGCATGACCGACGCCATATCCTCAGTCTTTCTTGCCCCAGATGTCAGAAGGCCTTAAAAAAAGGAAAGGCCAGAGCCACAAAGGAGAAAATAACAATAATCCCTAAGGAACAATAACAACAACAACAACAACAACCCCAAACCATAGAGGGGAAGGAGAGAGGGAAAATAGGACTGCAGCAATGTGGATCCTCGAACATCTACATTTATGGTAGATACAAAACTGTACTATGTTCTTCGTCTCACATTGCTGCAGTCATAACCTGTGGGTAGAATCCCAAAGCAAAGGAAAAGGGAGGCTGGCAAACTAAAAAGCATTAGGGGCTGCTAACATGCCCTGTTAGACTGCAGTGGCAAACCCAGCCCTGGACTTGGAGTAAAGAGGGAGATGGTAATGCTTAGTAAAAGTGTGAACTGAACTCCAAGTAGCTGCTTCCAAAATATCCTTAGTAGCTACACCCCTCAAAAAAGCAGTAGATGTGGCAGTAGCCCTAGTGGAATGAGGTCTAATCCCAGCAGGAACATTCTTCCCATGATGAGAATAACAAAAGGCAATACAATTAGCAATCCACTTTGAAATAGTCTGCTTAAAAACAGCTTTCCCTTGTGAACTCAAAGCAAAAGAAACAAATAACTGTTGAGTCTGTCTGAACTCTTTAGTTCTGCTCAAATAGTAACGTAACTGCCTGTGTATATCCAAAGAATGCAAGATTTTTTCCCCTTTATTTTGGGGATCAGCATAAAAGGTAGGCAAATGGATAGACTGGTTCAAGGCCACATTAGAAATAACTTTTGGCATAAAAGTAGGGTTAGTACGTAAGGAAACTCTATCCTTATGGAATATTAGAAATGGTTCAACTGCCATGAGAGCCTGCAATTCAGATACCCTTCTAGCAGAAGTAATGGCCAACAAAAAGGCAGTCTTCCAAGACAAAAACTTCAATTCACGTAGCTGCAGGTTCAAAAGGAGGCAAAGTAAGCTTCTCCAACACAAAATTGAGATCCCAGGAAGGAGTAGGAGCTCTACGTGGGGGTCTTATATTTTCTGCCCTCTAAGAAATTGCTTAAACAAAGGGTGAGAAAATAAAGGAGGGTCACAATCATAGTGAGCAGAAATGGCTGCAGCATGAACCTTCACAGAGGAAAATGGCAAACCCTTGTCTAGTAATTCAGTAAGGTACTGCAGTGTAAAACTCAAATTAGGTACCGAGACATCAAAGTCCTTTGTTGTGCTCCAAAGAAAAAATCTCCTCCATTTATCAGCATAAACCTTTCTAGTGCTGGGCCGCCTGGCTTCCAAAATGACATCCAAAACCCGTTGAGGAAGCTGAGAACCCACAGGCTCTAAAACAGAATTCGCCAGGCTGTTAGATGCAGGGACTGCACCCTGACATTGAGCAAATGACTGCTTGACTGGGACAACAAGTGAGGAAGCTGTGGCAAAGGCCAAGGAGGCTCCTGAATTAAACTCCTCAGCAGAGGATACCAGTGCTGTGGCCAATCTGGTGCTATTAAAATCATGCAAGGCTTGTCCCACCTGACTTTCAAGAGTACCTTGGTAAGGAGAGGCAGAGGAGGAAAAGCATAGACGTGAAGGTTGTTCCAAATGAAAGATAGAGCATCCACTTTCCAAGCTTTTGGGTGAAACATCTTTGTGCAAAATGTTGGTAGTTGGAAATTTAGAGGGGAAGCGAACAGATCTATGTCAGGAGTTCCCCAAGCCACTGTCAACTGTTTGAATACTAGAGGATCCAATTTCCACTCGTGGGGATCCAGAATTTGTCTGCTCAATACATCTGCTAGGGAGTTCTGTGCCCCTGACAGAAACCGTGCTTGAAGAGTGATGTGCAAACTCAGAGCAGTCTCCCACAATATCATAGCTTGTCTGCAAAGAGGGTAAGAATGGGTTCCCCCCTGCTTGTTGATGTACCACATGACTGTAGTGTTGTCTGTTCGTATCAACACTTGTCCTGGTTGAAGTAGGCCCTTGAAAGCCATCAGGGCAAAAGTACAGTTTTGTACCTACCATAAATGTAGATGTCCGAGAGGTATGCATCTGCAGTCCTAACAAATGGGTTGTCCTGCCTCAGGCAGCCCTTCGGTCGGCCGGATTCCAAAGTCTGGGTCTGGCCTCGGCTGATGTCGCACTTCACCCGACGTCATAGCTGCTGTGAATTGGGTATAAAGGCATCAGCCGACGCTATTTTCCTCAGTGTTTCTTGCCCCAGATGCCAGGTGCCCTCTAGGAAGGCTAAATTTGGATAAATGTAAATGATTCCAAACAGTAGAGAACAAACAAAAATAAACATGTATATACATATATACAAACAAATACACCATAATAGATTCCCCCAGCTAGCTACAAGATAGGCAAATACCCTAGGAGTACCACAGAGGGGAAGGAGGGTGGGTAATCCTGACTGCAGATGCATACCTCTCGGACATCTACATTTATGGTAGGTACAAAACTGTACTATGTCCTTCAAGGATGCATCTGCAGTCCTAACAAATGGGTAGAATACCACAGCCAAACTGGGGGAGGAGGCACTAAGATGATTATGGTGTAGTTAAGATCCCTTGCAAAACAGCAGTTGCAAAACCTGCTCGGGATCTGGAGTATAAAGGTAGATTATAATGCTTGGCAAATGTATGCACGGAGCTCCAAGTAGCTGCTTCTAAAATGTCTTTGGTAGCCACTCCTCGTAAGAAAGCTGTAGTAGTGGCTGTAGCCCTTGTGGAGTGAGGTCTGATGTCTTTTGGAGTTGTCTTTCCATGAAAAGAGTAACAAAATCTAATGCAATTTCCTATCCATTTTGAGATTGTCTGTTTTGAAATTGCTTTTCCTTCCATTCCTGTTGCATATGCTACCAGAAGCTGGTCAGTTTTTCTATTGTTCTTGGTTCTGTCCAGATAGTAGCGCAATTGCCTGTGCACATCCAAGGTATGTAGTAGTCATCCCCCCTGTTCTGTGGGTTGGGGAAGAATGTTGGTAGGTGGATTGCTTGGTTCAATGATACCCTGGAGACCACTTTTGGCATAAAAGTAGGGTTAGTTCTCAAGGACACTATCCTGATGGAAGATGAGGAAGGGCTGTACTGCCATTAATGCCTGTAATTCAGAAACCCTTCTTGCTGAAGTGATTGCAAGCAGGAAAGCAGTTTTCCAAGATAAGAACTGTAATTCTGCTGATGCTGCTGGTTCGAAAGGGGGAAGTGTTAACTTTTCCAGCACAAAGTTAAGGTCCCATGTAGGCAAAGGTGGCTTCCTTGGAGGCTTTACATTTTTAATTCCTCTCAGAAACTGCCTCAGTAGAGGATGAGAGAAGACTGGAGGATCCATGTTGTATTCTGCTGAAATTGCTGATGCATGAATCTTAATGGAGGAGTAAGACAGGCCATTGTGGAAAAGTTCTGCTAAATATTCCAGGATGTTAGCTATGTTTGCTAATACATTTTCTCCTTTTGCTGCACTCCAAATTAGGTATCTTTTCCATTTGGCTGAATAAGTCTTCCTTGTGGAGGGTCTGCGAGCCTCCAGGATAATGTCTTTAACCCTCTGAGATAAATCTGGGTTATTTTGTTTTATGTAATATCCCAAGCAGCTAGCTGCAGTGTTTTCAAGTTTGGATGTAGGATCTTGAAGTTGTTCTGTGTTAGCAGTAAAGGAACTAGAGGTAGAGGCCATGCGTGTGTCCGAGACATACTCCTCAGTAGCGGGTACCAATGCTGCCTCGGCCAGTCTGGAGCTATCAGGATGATCTTTGGGTGATCTTCTTTGATCTTCAGTAGCACTTTGTGCATCAAAGGAAGAGGTGGGAATGCATATGCTGTCAGGTTTTCCCAACTGAAGGAGAGGGAGTCCACCTTCCAAGCAAGTGGGTGGTATGTCCTTGTGCAGAATTTCCTCAATTGGTGGTTGTGTGGGGATGCGAACAGGTCTATTTCTGGTAGTCCCCATTTCTTTGTAATGGATTTGAAGATGTCTGGATGCAGCATCCATTCGTGAGCATCCGTGGTAGTTCTGCTTAAGGTGTCTGCTAGTATATTTTCTTTTCCTGGCACAAATATGGCCTGGAGCTGAATGTTGAGGTTCAGGGCCACATTCCACAGGTCCATTGCCATCCGGCATAGAGGATACGAGTGTGTGCCTCCTTGTTTGTTGATATACCACATGACTGTGGTGTTGTCCGTCCTTATCAGCAAATGACCCTGTTGAAGAAACGGTCTGAATGTCTGAATTGCCTGTTTCACTGCCAGCATCTCTTTTTGATTTATGTGTAGGTTCAGCTGGTCTTGTGTCCATAGGCCTTGTATACACTTGTCCACCAAGTGTGTCCCCCAACCGAGGTCTGAGGCGTCTGTGGTGATAGTCTGGCTTGGGTGAGGCTTGTGGAAAGGCAATCCTCTGTTCAACTGACAGGCCTGAGCCCACCACAGGAATTCTTGCTTCAGGCATGGAATTATTGGAATCTGGGCTTCTAAACTGTGCTTGTGTTGAGACCATAAATTCCTTAGGTACCATTGCAACTTCCTCATATGCAGTCTGGCATGTGGAATCAATATTATACAGGATGCCATGTAACCCAGGCCTTGCAGGACTTTCCTTGCTGTAAGCTGGTTCTGTATTGTTAATGCCATGAAATAGAGTGGTAGTTGCTTTTGCTTTTCTGCTGTGAGAAATGCCATCTGATTTGAAATGTCCAGTTCTGCACCCAAGAATGTTATCTTTTGGGATGGTACCAGCCTTGACTTTTTCATGTCGACTGTGTATCCCAGGGCTTGCAGTAGTTGTATAACCTTTTCCAAATCTTTTGTTAATTTGGTCTTGTTGTCCGCTTGTATTAGGCAGTCGTCCAGGTATGGATAAATCTGAATTCCCTGAAGCCTGCAATGAGCAATTACTGATGCCAGGCATTTTGTGAATACTCTGGGCGCAGTAGATAAGCCAAAAGGCAATGCTGAGAATCGATAATGCTCTGATCCTGCAAGAAATCTGAGGTATCTTCTGCAATCTGGTCGTATAGGGACGTGCAGGTATGCCTCCTTGAGATCTAGAGTCACCAGCCAAGACTCCTTGCCCAGCATGAGAAGAAGTTGCTGTAGGGTCAGCATTTTGAATTTTGGAACAATGAGATATGTGTTCAGAGCGGACAGGTCAAGAATAGGTCTCCACTGGCTTTCTTTCCTTGGTACCAGGAAAAGTCTGGAGTAAAATCCTTGTCCTTGTTCCATAGATGGTACCTTTTCTATAGCTCTCATCCTTAGTAAGTGGTTGATTTGTCCTAGAGCGTTTGTTTTTTGGTTTGGTGGTAGGTTTGGCATTCCTCTCTTTTTTGGTAGAGTGTGGAAGTGAAACCTGTAGCCTTTGTCTATTGTCTGTAAAATCCATTTGTCTCCTGTAATGTATTGCCAGTTTACGGAAAATAAGGCTAGCTTTCCGCCTAAGGGTGCTTCCAGTTGTTCCCTGGTAGGCAGTATCAGATTCAAGTCATTGTGTCTGTCCTGTGGAAGTGGTAGTAGCTGGATCTGTGGCAGTACTTCTCTGGTTGTTAGGCTGCCACTGACGTCCCCTGTAGGCACCTCTGGATTGGCCTCTGCCTCTTGGGTGCCTATTTCTGCCCCTCTGTGCTCTGGAGGTGTCTGGAAAGGACCAATTCTTCGAAGGCCAATTTCTACTAAACCTCGGAGGCTGGACCTGTAAGAAATCCTTGACTGTTTGGACAGATTTTGCTTTTTCTTCCACCTTCTTTAGCACTTGCTGTGCAGGGGAGCCAAACAAACTTTGTTTCTCCATGGAGCATCTAGGAGCTTTGACTTTACATGGTCTGGTAAGGATTGCTCTTTTAACCATGCATGCCTTCTGATCACTGTACCAGTCATAGCTGATCTAAAGGAAGCCTCCAGTGCATCATAGCCGCATTTTAAGGAATGATTACTGACCTGCTGAGTGTTATGTACCAAATCCTGAAGGGACTTACGGTCTATAGGTTCAGGAGAGGACAGTTTTTTATTTAGCTGGTCTAACAAAAATTCCTGATACTGAATCATGTGGAATTGACAGTTTAAGGCCCTAGCCGAAAGAGTAGCAGAAGTATAAACTTTTTTACCCCATCTCTCTAATGCCCTAGATTCTCTTTCAGAGGGGAGGGGTTTTTTGGCAGAGGCAGCTGCAACAGCTTTTAGTTTCAGGATCTGCAATAGTGTAATATCTGTACAAGCATCATTAAATGCATCATCCACAACTGTTAGTACTGGAGGAATGGCTAAAGGCCTGTGCTGTGGTAAATGTAAAAGTCCTTAGCCTTTTCCTTGAATCTGAAAAGTCCTGGCCCTGCCAAAGAAAATTCCTCAGGAGGCAGAAGGGATGGAGTCTTCTGCATCAGAGTCCTCATATGGAGAAAGCCAGGCTGAGCTGCTTTAGCCCTGGAAAAGCCTTGATAGACTCCTTTCCTTGCTTTTTAGCTAATTGTGAAGTCGAGTCTCCGGCGGCATTTTGTGCAAAAGCGGAGCCAACTCCTCTGCAAGCTCGACCGGCGTCCTAAGTGTCCGTCGGTTGAAGGAAGCACAGGCTAGACAAGCTGCTACGTCGTGGTCTGGGCATAAGCAAGAAGGCAGTAGAGTGGAAATCCTTATGAGGTATTTGTTTCCCACAAGTTACAGTTATTTACTTTTTCTGACATCGGCTGAGGCAAGAAAGAGTCCCCAGCGGGTACTTAGCTTTAGAAGTCTTCGGTAGTAGTAATCTCTGGATCTGACCGACCGGCACTTGCGAACAGCTTCTGCTTTGGGCACCGCGAGGCAAGAAAGACTGAGGAAAATGGCATTGGCTGATGTCTTTACACCCAATTCACAGCAGCTATGACGTCGGGTGAAGTGCGACATCAGCCGAGGCCAGACCCAGACTTTGGAATCCGGCCGACCGAAGGGCTGCCTGAGGCAGGACAACCCATTTGTTAGGACTGCAGATGCATCCTTGAAGGACATCTGGACTGCTAACATCTCCTTCATGTTGATATGCAAATGCTGTAGTCAGGGAGGCCACGTGTCTTGAATCCATTTCCCATTGAAGTGTGCTCCCCAAGCCAGGTCTGAGGCATCCGTCGTTATGATCTGACTCGCCTCTGGTCGGGTCACAGAGTCCCTTGTTTAGGTGACATTCCTGTGCCCACCACAATAATTCCTTTTGGATGCAAGGTATTATCTGAATGACAGTGTCCAAATAGTGGCAGTGTTGAGTCCATACACTTTTGAGATACCATTGTAGCTTCCTCATATGCAGTTTGGCATTGGGAAGTACCAGAATGCAAGATGCCATGAACCCCAAGGCTTGAAAGACTGTCCTTGTAGTCAGCCTGGACAGTACTGATAATTGCTGGAAGTATAAATGAAGAGTTCTTTGTTTGTCCGGGGTCAGAAAAGCCACCTGAGAGGCTGTATTCAGTCTCACACCCAGAAAGCACATGTCCTGAGAGGGTACTAGACTGGACTTTGTTTCGTTCACAGAATACCCTAGGCACCTTAAAACTGCCATTACATACTGTAGATGTTGAAATAACTTGTCTTTGTCTTGAGCAAGAATCAGGCAATCGTCCAGATAAGGATAAATTTGTATTCCCCTCAGTCTTAAAGCTATTACAGGAGCCAGAACCTTTGTGAACACCCTGGGCAGTAGATAAACCAAAGGGCAATGCAGAGAACTGATAATGAGAAGTACCAGCCAGCGCGGGAATCTCCTGCAGCTGGGCCTGATAAGAATGTGAAGATAGGCCTCTGAGATCCAGAGTTACCATCCAGTGATTTTTGTCTAGCAGAGGCAGAAGTTGCTGTAATGTTAACATCTTGAACTTTGGAATGTCTAGGTATGCATTGAGAATGGACAAATCCAGAATTGGCCTCCAAGTGTTTCCTTTCTTTGGCACTAGGAGTAGACGAGAATAAAACCCTAGGCCTTCTTCTGATGGAGGTACCACCTGGATTGCCCCCATCTGTAAAAGCAAAGAAATTTGTTCTTGAGCCTCCAGCCTTTGCTGAGGAGGTACATCTGGCATGCCTTTGAAAGGAGAAAAAGTGTGAAAATAAAACTTGTAGCCTTGATTTATTATGTCCAACACCCATTTGTCCTGGGTGGCCAAATGCCAATTTTGTCTGAAAAGTGCCAACTTTCCTCCTAGAGGAGCTGCCAGAAAAGAAGGATCTGGCAGCTGAAGATACAGGTCATTGGGTCTGTTTACAAAAAGGCTGACCCCTGCCCTCACCAGAAGATTGTGCAGGAGAACTCAAAGTCCTAGGTCTGAAAGAACCCTGAGCGTGAGCCCTGCCCTTACCACGTCTAGACCTGCCCTTAGACTGAAAATCCGAAGAAGGGTAAGACCATCCTCTTGCAGGCCAATTCCTGCTAAACTTAGGGGGCTGCACTTGCAAAAATTCCTTAACCGTCTGCATAGACTTAGCTTTGTCTTCCATCTTTTCAAAACTGACTCACAGGGGAACCAAAAAGAACTTCAGATTGAAGAGGAGCATCCAAAATCCGAGCTTTAACATGCTCTGGCAAATTTTGATCCTTAAGCCAGGCATGTCTGAATAACTGAACCAGTAGCAGCCACCCTGGAAGAAGCCTGAAGGGCATCAAAGCCACACTGCAAGGAATGTTTACCAACTTGGTCAGAAGCATGAACCAAGTCCTGCAATTCCTTACACTCTATACCCTCAGATAGAGCATCTACCTTAGATTTTAACTGACCTAACAGAAAGTTCTGATACTTCAGCATATGAAATTGGCAATTTAAAGCCCTCATAGCTAACGTAGAAGAGGTGTACACTTTTTTACCCCACCTATCCAACGCTCTAGAATCTTTATCCAAAGGAACTGGATTCTTAACCACAGAAGCCCTGACACCTTTAGGCCCTTGAATAATAGTTTCTGGGTCAGCTCTAGGACTCTTATACAAATATTTATGTGCCTCTGGAACTCTGTAATACCTGTCTGGCTTGACAGGGGCAGGGGGTAAAGAATCAGGATTAAGGGAAGCTTCAGAAAAAAACATCCTGAACCACATCTAAAACAGGGGGAATAGCCAAAGGTCTATGTTGTGGCAAAAACAAAAATTCCCTAAGCCTCTTACGGGAATCGAAAAATCCTGACCTTACCACTTGAAATGCTCCCTCATGGAATGCAAGGTTTCAGAAAAGGAAAAATCCTCTGGAGGAGAAGCAGAAGGACAGGAATCCTCTGCATCCGAATCTGAATAGGGAGGAAAATCCTGAATATCCTCAGCTGAGGACTCAGAGTAATCAGAGGAATGCTCCATACCCTCTAAATCTGTCTCCACCCTAGGCCTCTTCTCTGGAGGGGGCATAGAACCCCTGATCAAAGTAATCAAATCCTCTGCCATTTTCAACATATGTTTTTTAGGAACAGAGCCCGAAGAACTAGGGCTATGGCCCGTACCAGAAAGACCAGGTCTAGCCTTAGCAGGGCCTTTAGAGACTGAAGTAGAAGGCCTAATAACCTTTTGTAAGGATGGAACCACAGAAACTTGAGAAGCACCCTCGCCTGGCCTAACTCCTGAGAGGCCAACTCCTGTAACAGTAAAGGTTCCCATGGGATTCAGCCGAGACCTCGGCTGGATCCACAGATTCAACCGTAATTCCATAGAACCGGCCCGCAGCGGACGACTCATCCGTTTTGACCTTAAAGATTTATCTTTTCGCTTTGCGGTGGCGGGCGTCGGAGGATCGGCGGCATGCTGTAGTTACACGCTTACGAAAACCAACCTAGCACAGTCTAATCTGCGTTTAATGGTGCGCTTATTAAATCTAAGCGCCAGCGACACCCGACTACGTCGTGCTCAGGCCCCAAGCAAGGAATACAGAGAGAATGATAGTCCCTATGAGGTATCTGTTTCCCACAAGAAATACAATTATTAACTTTTTCTGACATCCGGATTAACTGAGGCAAGAAAAGACAAAAATTTTCCCCAACGGGGTACCTAGCCCAACTTGGTCTTCGGTCTGAAACTCGAGAATTGAAAATTTCAGAACGCCGAACGGCACTTGCAAACGCTGCATCTGCTTCGGACCACGCGGCAAGAAAGACTGAGGATATGGCGTCGGTCATGCGCTTAAGTACCACTACGTACCGACGTCAGCTCCGGGTGCCCATGACCGACGCCAGCCTAACTCTTTGGTATTCGGGCCGACCGAGGACAGCGGACTACCCACAGGTTATGACTGCAGCAATGTGAGACGAAGAACATCTGACTGTTAATATTACTGTCTGCCAAGTGTGGAAAATGCTGGATTAAAAATGTTCATTAATCTGGTTTACCTACATCAAAGCAAATTGCAAAGCCTTTTCTTTAATGAGCTCAAATGAAATAGTTATGCTTTTTACTCATATGTATGAGTAGTAACATCTACATTACTAGCTGTAATGTGTAGGATTAGTAGTATGGCCTACATTCCAATCAGGAAAATACATGGCGCTTCATATACCAGTAAAAGGCTGAGCGGGTTTCAACAATGCAAGACACTTGTGCAAAGCTACCTAAATATTTTGAGAGGTCCCTCTTTGTCTGGATAGGTTAAAGGCGGCACAGTTGACTGAATGCCTCATCCTCTCCATTAATGCTGTATGAAAACCCACTTTAATTTTAGGCTATATGTACTTAGCAGCAGCCCCAACTAATAAAGCTTGGGAGACAAGATAGTTGGCATACCCAAAGGACTTTTTAGTTTTGACAAGGGTAGGGTTTGAGGAAGAGGTGGAATCGCAGGAAATCTATGCTACTAGACTGGGTGGGGGAGATGCGACTGTTTGGCAAATGTCAGAGATGACACAAAGATCATCTGGATAAGTTGCAAATTGCAAAATTGAGTGAATCTTTCACCCCCTCAACAACACTGCATGAAAACTCCCCTTAAGCACAGCCTGCTTATATTTCATGCCATACCCAGTAGTAGGTACTGACAGACCAGCTTTGTGCGTAGTCCTAAGTTTTATTACACATGTACTATTTATACACAAATTTAGAAAGAATTGCAATTGGAATGCCTCAACATGACTGGGTGAAGCTCAGAAACAATTACAAAATTTAATTTCTGCATAAAACTAACAAACAAACAAAAAAAAGACACTTCACAGAGACAACTGTTGGACCATTGGACCAAAACCCCTGTTATGTCAGCCCTTTTCACAGATGTTCTGTCAAATGCTACTGCTATGCAGTTCTTTCAACAGCTGCCAAATAGGACGCATTAAAAAAGCTGCCAAAAAAAGTTTACTGGCCAACAACTGCAGTACTGCTTTTGAATGAGTAAATATATACTTTCAGCTTGCTTGTTTAGCATATCCTCTCCATTGTTCTGAAGTACAAAAAATATTAACTCAACTTTGTCACAGAAGAAATTTGGGCGCAGCACTAGACTGCCAATATCTGATCTCTCTCAAAATTGGAAACTTGTCAAAGCTCCAGTTCATACTGAAAAGTACTACAAAGCCAAATGCTGCTGGTCAAAAGGGAAGTACTACATGCTGACTTGTTCCTTGTTATAAAGCACGATGCAGCATTTGTCAGTTACAGTCAGAATCACCCTTGAAAAACAGAAGTCTAATTCAGACACTTCAAAACATGGCTTTACTTAGGACTCTATTAAAACATGGGTTCTGCCTAACAAAAATCAAAGCAGACTATTACAGCTCCAAGTAAGGCAACTACAACAATATTAAACAATGCTTTCTGGATTTAAGTTAATACTCATTGACACTCACACTCACTCACTCATGAAAATCATGCTCGCACATCTGCAGAGACAAATGCTCCAGTATAAAAATGGAGATATATTTGCAAATAAAAAAAACCTTTAAAATTAAAGACCAACTCACAGGCTGCTGTCTAAGGGCAACAATATCCTCTGGAGTGGGCACTACATGGAAATCTCAGATCTTCCAGTGATGGGTACGTTCTGCAGCATCTGATCTCACACCACCACTGGGTGGTCTTTCATTTCCATTTAATAACCACTGTCAGATACAGAATTAATTTTATATATATAACCATATCAAATGAATGAATGAGTTTTGAGAAATTCGAAATTCATATCAGCAAGACAATATGATTGAATTTGCATAAACTCAAAGCTTTTGAATGGAGATTGTGGTACACTAAGGATTGGGAAATTTACCATTTTACTCACTGTAGTGTGATATCGGAGTTGGAAAGGGTGAAGTGGGCTATAAAAATGTAAAACAAATAAGATGTTTGTGTGTTTTTTTAATGTTCAAGTTTTGCTGCTGTGTGAAGCACCAAATCCAGCAATATTCCTGCAAGCGAAGCTGGGAAAGAACCTTGGTTTGTTGTGGGGGGTGAGAAGAATCCCAAAAAAATAATTTTAAATTTTAAAAAAAAAAAAAAAAGGAGAGTTTTTATTAGGGTGAAAAAAAATAAAAATTTTTTTTGAGCAAAAGCTTGTGGCAGAAAAAATAAAATTTTAAAAAAATAATTAACATCAAATTTTCTTCAAAAAGTCTTAAAAAAAGAAAAAGAAATGAAAACCCCTTATTCTTTCTGACCAGAAAACTTAATTTAAAAAAAAATATGAGTCCATTCCTTCCATTTTTTCCTTTTTTTTTTCCTTTTTTTTTTTTTATTTTTTTTTTTTTTTTTTTCTTTTTTTTTTTTTTTTTTTTTTTTTTCTTTTTTTTTTTTTTTTTTTTCTTTTGCATTCCATTTTTAATTTCTTCATTTCCTTTCTTTCACCATTTCCTTCAGATTTTTTTTTTTCCCTTTTTTTTTTTTCCTTTTTTTCCTTTTTTTTTTTTATTTTTTTTTTCTTACCTTTTTTCATTTTTCTTTACTTTTTTTTTTATTTCACCTCCATATTTTCTTTTTATTTTTTTTTTTGTTTTCCTTTTTTTTTGTGTTTTTTTTTTCCTCTTTGTTTTCCTTCTTTTCTTTTTTTTCCCACTTCTTTATTTTATTTTTTTTCCTTTTCCTCTATTTTTCCTTTCTTTTATAAGACCTGGATGGGATTCCTGTTTGGTTGTTTGACAGCCCTGTGCAAGGTGTCTCCTTGTGTGCCAATGTTTTTATTTTTTTTTTTTTTTTTTTTTTTTTGTTTTTTTTTTTTTTTTTTTTTTTTTTCTTTTTTTTCTTTTTTCTTTTTCTTTTCTCTTTTTTTTTTTTTTCCTTTTTCTTTCTCCTTTTTTTTTTATTTTTTTTTTTCTTTTTTCTGTCCTTTCTCATTTTTTCTTCTTTTTCTTTTTCTTTCCCTTTTTCTTTTTTTTTTTTTTCTTTAATATCTTTTTTTTTTCTCCTCCTTTTTTTTTTTTTTTTTTTCTTCTTCTTTTTTTTTTTTTTTTTTTTTTTTTTTTTTCAAAAATGTTCCCTCAACAAAATAAAAACTTTTTCCTTTTGTTTTTCTTTTTTTTTTTTTTTTTTTTTTTCTTGTTTTTTCAGCAGTCTGTCTGCTGCCTGCTTGCTGCCTGCTTTTGTCTGCCCTGCTGTGGAGGTGTGCTTTCCTCTGTGATAAGAGGACTGTGCACTGACTAGGAGGTCTCAAAGCTGGAAAAAGAGCAAAAGCATTCTTGCCAGTGCTCCAAATTGTCAGGTGGTGCAAACTCAGTCTGCTCATGCTCATCTTTAGAATGTACTCTGCTGATAACAGAGGCAAAACTATGGCAGTGTTGAGAAAAGATCCCAAAGAGCTTGGAAACAGAATGTGCAGAGATGCTCTGCTAACATGTAGCATAGTGGCAGGCCTTTAAATTCCACTGGTGGCCTTGAATAGAAGTTAATGCCAGGTTGCTTTTCTATTTAATCAAGTGGCAGGTCACTGTACAACTGAAGACATGATGATTATTTTATCTATCAGACTGAATTAAAGTTTTAGTAAAATGTAGCAATGGAAAGCAAATCTAGAGGTCAAATAGATGCTTGGGTTAAAACTGGTTGAGTGGATGCCTGTGGTGGGCCATGAGGCCTGAGGGGTAATGTGAGTAAAATAAAAAGGAGATGTTGAGGTTCTAGATGAAATAAATAGGCATGCTGGAGCATTCATCAGAGTTTTATGAATAAAATGAATAGGTTAGGCAATCCCTTTGCCTCTTAGAAGCTTTATGGGAACTGTCCCTCCACTTCTGACTGTTAGACAGACTGAGTAGCTTTGAGGGCATAGATTTTTAAAATTTCAAAATATGTTTTAAAAAAACAGCTTAAGATGTAGGCAGACACAGACTGGTGCCAAAAAGCATGAGAATCCTAAAACATGAAAAAGAAGCATAGTTCAGCTGGGACTTCATAATCAAATAATTGTCTGTTGGAGATGTATTGAATCAGAGAAAGAAAGAATGTGCAGGTTGATGAAGCTCAATACTACCCATAATCTCTATTCACGTCAGTTATCTATATCCTATACATATAGTCAACATCCGTTTAGATTCTCTACTCTGTTCATTACTTAAATATTTGCTTCCTCTAAAACTGTACATGCTCTTTGTTTTGCATACCATCATATAACATTATAAATTTATCAATCATGCTCCTATCCTCCTTTCTACAAGCTTCACAAAACAGGGTCTTTAAATATACAAGTTTACCAAACACTGAGAAAATACTCATTCTTAAAACTGCATCCAGCCTTGAATGTATCCCTGTTTTTATCTGAAAATTCTTAACTCTCCACCTAGTGTGGTTATGCAAATGGATCTAAACATTGCGCTTAAACAAAGGATAGCTCAACTCAATCTGTGATTAATCTTCTTAGTAATTTACAATAAAACAACTCATTTTAAATCTCCACAATACTTCATATAACTAACCATCGTTAAAATACACCCAGCAGGGCAGTTTCCAGGATATAATGCTATCAGAGCAAATCAAAATCAAAACACGTGGCATTTTTATACCAAATTTAATAAAAATCTCTGTAACATTATAAAAACTTATTAAATGGTGGGCTTTGTAGCTTCCTTGAAGTGAACAACTGAAGTGTATGCTTAGTTCTATATACATCCAAAACAAAACAATTTAACCTTACTAGAGATACCCTCTCAGCTAATATCATCCCTAAAGAGAAAATACTGGATATGCAATATTGTACTGGCAGACTTGCTCAGATCCTCCACAAGCATGAATTTCTATGGTTTCACACAAATTTTAACTTCTCACTAGATATAACAAATTAATATAAAGCATGATGCCTGGAACAGAATGGTATGGGATACCCCTAGTCTTAGTGACCATCTTCCAGCATATACCAGACTTATTGTCCCACCTAACATTCTTACAAAGTAATTTGTAACCTATAAAATGTAACATTTAAGATGGTTTAAAGCAGTATCTTTTATCTTCTATTAAAAGTGCTCACATGCATCCTTGTGAATCTGAACAGTCTTTTAAATAAAAGCTGATTTCCTGCCATTTGTTTAGAAAAATTACAAAAAAGTCCAAGACATGCCTGTAGCATTTATGACATGAAAACTAAGAAAGCTGGCAGGAGTGGAACTCTGGAGGCCAGTTTAACTACAATTCTTTTCTTGACTACATACTTGTGAAACAAATGTGTCTCAATCTAAATGAAAACCTTGCAAAACTATTAATTTATCAGTTGACAATTAAATGCTATTGGTTGGGTGAATTTTTGACATTGTGTTGAGTAGATTTACAAAGATTTCTTCATGCTTTTTCTGTTGGACTACTTTTAGGACTTCAACTGTCTGGGGTGCAATTAATTAATCCTGAGAGTTCCAAACATTCTTTCAGTGCAAAATGTAAAGGTACAATGGCAAGCAGTTCAGTAAAACAAGCTGAATGCTTTGAGCATCTCCTCACAAGAAAATGTGTGTTTCTGAACAGTGCACAATTATGTTATTTTAAAGTATTGGAAGGTAGTGCTTTCCCTGGCTACAAATTTGTCTTCTGAAAGCATACAAGCTGTTTTTCACATCTGGGAGGGAGAAAAGAGTGAAGAAAGACTTAAAATCAGTGTTGGTAAGATGATCTGTAACACAAATGAGCACAGGGTAACCTTAATTTTAAATTAGGTAATACTATGGGTACAGCTGTTGGTTTGTGTAATTGTTCCTCTCTAAACTACATCTGTCAGAAATATGGTTGAGTTTGTTCTCAGTTAATAATGGGGTTATTAGTGCATTTATTTATTGAGTGCATTATAAAATTGTTGAAAATGTGTTATGTTCAAATGCAAAGTAAGAAACAACTGTATAAAAAGGATTCCTGATCAATGTGTGCATTAAGCAAATACATTACCATCATGCATGGTGGATAAAGTCTGTTTCCAGGTTTTGGATCGAGAAATACATTTCGGCTACCTTAAATGGGTCCAGGTGGCATGCCTCCTAGCTGATGGTTGTATGGCAGCCCAGATGCAGTCTGGGTCTGGCCTCGGCTGCCCTTCAGATGGCTCAGGAATAAAATGTTTCCTCAGTGTTTCTTGCCCCAGATGCCAGGTGCCCTCTAGGAAGGCTAAATTTGGATAAATGCAGTAAATACATAATACAAACACAAATACACCATAATAGATTGCTAGCTAGATGGGCAAAGGGGAAGGAGGTGGGTAATCCTGACTGCAGATGCATGCCTATACATCTACATTTATGGTAGGTACAAAACTGTACTATGTCCTTCAAGGATGCATCTGCAGTCCTTACAAATGGGTAGAATACCATAGCCAAACTGGGGAGGAGGAGAAATAAGATTATGGTGTAGTTAAGATCCCTTGCAAAACAGCAGTGGCAAAACCTGCTCGGGATCTAGTATAAAGGTAAATTATAATGCTTGGCAAATGTATGCACGACTCCAAGTAGCAGCCTCTAAAATGTCTTTGGTAGCCACTCCTGTAAGAAAGCTGTGGTAGTGGCTGTAGCCCTTGTAGAGTGAGGCCTGATGTTTTCTGGAGTTTTCTTCCATGGTAGGAGTAACAAAATCTAATGCAATTTCCTATCCACTTAGAGATTGTCTCTTTTGAAATTGCTTTTCCTTCCATTCCTGTTGCATATGCTACCAGTAGCTGGTCAGTTTTCTATTGCTCTTGGTCCTGTCCAGGTAGTAGCGTAATGTCTATGTACATCCAAGGTATGCAACAGTCTTTCTCCCTGTTCTGTGGGTTGGGGAAGAATGTAGGTAGGTGGATAGCTTGATTTAAAGATACCCTGGAGACCACCTTTGGCATAAAAAGATTAGTTCTCATGGACACTCTATCTTGATGGAAGATCAGGAAGGGCTGTACTGCCATTAATGCCTGTAGCTCAGATACCCTTCTTGCTGAAGTGATTGCAAGCAGGAAAGCAGTTTTCCATGATAAGTACTGTAATTCTGCTGTTGCTGCTGGTTCAAAGGAGGAGTGTCAACTTTTCTAGCACAAAGTTCAAGTCCCATGCTGGCAATGGTGGCTTCCTAGGTGGCTTTACATTTTAATTCCTCTCAGAAACTGCCTGAGCAGAGGATGTGAGAGTGGAGGATCCAAGTTGTATTCTGCTGAAATAGCTGATGCATGAATCTTAATGGAAGAATAGGACAGGCCGTTGTGGAAGAGCTCTGCCAAGTATTCCAGGATGTTAGCTATGTTTACCAGTGACACATTTTCTCCTTTTGCAGTACTCCAAATGAGATATGTTTTCCATTTTGCTGAATAATTTTTTCTTGTTGAGGGTCTGCGAGCCTCCAAGATAATGTCTTTAACCCTTTGAGATAAATCTGGGTTTGGTCTTATGCAATGTTCCAGGCAGTCAGCTGCAGTGTTTTCAGGTTTGGATGCAGGGTTTTGAAGTTGTTCTGTGTTAACAAGGGAACTAGGGGCAGAGGCCATATTTGTTCTCGAGGCATGCTCCTCAGTAATGGGTACCAATGTTGCCTTGGCCAGTCTGGAGCTATCAGGATGATCCTTGGGTGGTCTTCTTTGATCTTCAATAGCACCTTGTGCATCAAAGGAAGAGGGGGGAATGCATATGCTGTCAGGTTTTCCAACTGAAGATAGGAGTCCACCTTCCAAGCAAGTGGTATGCGTCCTTGTGCAGAATTTTTCAGTTGGTGATTGTGTGGGGATGCAAATAAGTCTATTTCTGGTAGTCCCCATTTCCCTGTAATGGTTTTGAAGATGTCCGGATGCAGCATCCATTCGTGGGCATCCGTGGTAGTTCTGCTTAGGATGTCTGCTAGTATATTTTCTTTTCCTGGCACAAAAATTGCTTGTAACTGAATGTTGAAGCTCAGTGCCACATTCCAGAGGTCCATTGCCATCCGGCATAGAGGGTATGAATGTGTGCCTCCCTGTTTGTTGATGTACCACATAACTGTGGTGTTGTCCGTCCTTATCAGTTTACCCTGTCGAAGAAATGGTCTGAATGCCTGAATTGCCAGTTTTACTGCCTGCATTTCCTTTTGATTTATGTGCAGGTGCAGCTGGTCTTGATTCCATAAGCCTTGTATGCACTTGTCCAGCATGTGTGCCCCCCAACCGAGGTCTGAGGCATCTGTTGTGATGGTCTGGCTTGGTTGAGTGCTGTGGAAGGGCTGTTTGATTGACAGGCCTGAGCCCACCATTGGAATTCTTGTTTCAGGCATGGAATTGGAATTTGGGTTTCTAGGCTGTGCTTGTGCTGAGACCATAAATTCCTTAGGTACCACTGTAACTTTCTCATATGTAGTCTGGCATGTGGAATCAATATTATGCAGGATGCCATGAGCTTGCAGGACTTTTCTTGCTGTTAGCTGGTTCTGCTTTGTTAATGCCATGAAGTAGAGGGAGTTGCTCCTGTTTTCTACTGTCAGGAATGCCATTTGTTTTGATGTGTCCAGTTGCACCCAAGAAGGTTATCCTTTGGGATGGTATCAGCCTTGACTTTTTATATTGACTGTGTATCCCAGGGCTTGTAGTAGATGAATGACCCTTTTCAAATCTTTTGTTAATTTGTTGTCCGCTTGTAACAGGCAGTCGTCCAGGTAAGGAATTTGAATTCCCTGAAGCCTGCAATGAGCAATTACTGATGCCAGGCATTTATGAATACTCTGGGCAGTAGATAAGCCAAAGGGCAATGCTGAGAATTGATAATGCTCTGATCCTGCAAGAAATCTGAGGTATCTTCTGCAATTTGGTCTATGGGGCGTGCAGGTATGCCTCCTTGAGATCTAGAGTTACCAGCCAAGACTCCTTGCCCATGGGAAGAAGCTGCTGTAGGGTCAGCATTTTGAATTTTGGAACAATGAGGTATGTGTTTAAAGCGGACAGGTCGAGAATAGGTCTCCATTGGTTTTCTTTTCTTGGTACCAGGAAGAGTCTGGAGTAAAATCCTTGCCCTTGTTCCATAGATGGTATTTCTATAGCTCTCATCCTTAGTAAGGTTATTTGTTCTAGAGCTTCTGTCTTTGATTTGGAGGTAGGTTTGGCATTCCTCTTTCCTGGTAGAGTATGGAAGTGAAACCTGTAACCTTGGTCTATTGTCTGTAAAATCCATTTGTCTGTGCAATGCCAGTTTACTGAAAATAAGGCTAGCTTCCCTAAGGGTGCTTCTAGTTGTTCCCTGGTAGGCTGTGCCAGAGCCAAGTCACTGTGATTGTCCTGTGGAAGTGGTGGTGGCTGGATCTGTGGCTGTACCTCGCTGGTTGTTAGCCTGCCACTGGCGTCCCTGTAGGCACCTCTGGATTGACCCCTGCCTCTTGAGCGCCTATTCCTGCCTCTCTGAGCTCTGGAGGTGTCTGGAAAGGACCAATTCTTGGAAGGCCAGTTCCTGCTAAACCTTGGAGGCTGGACCTGTAAGAAATCCTTGACTGTCTGGACAGATTTTGCTTCTCTTCCACCTTCTTCAGCACCTGCTGTGCAGGGAGCCAAACAAATTGAGCTTATCCATGGGAGCATCTAGGAGCTTTGATTTAACATGGTCTGGTAAGGACTGCTCTTTAACCATGCATGTCTTCTGATCACTGTGCCAGTCATGGCTGATCTAAAGGAAGCCTCCAGTGCATCATAGCATTTTAAGGAATGATTACTGACCTGCTGAATGTTATGTACCATTTGTACAGATTTTTTGTCTAATGGTTCATCGAGGACAGTTTTTAGTTAATTGGTCTAACATAAATTCCTGATACTGAATCATGTGGAATTGACAGTTCAAGGCCCTAGCTGAAAGAGTAGCAGAAGTGTAAACTTTTTACCCCATCTCTCTAAGGCCCTAGATTCCCTTTCAGAGGGAGGGTTTTGGTAGCTGCTACAGCCTTGGGTCCCTGGGAGATAGTTTTGGGATCTGCAAAGGGCCTTATACAAATGATAATGTGTGTCCGAACCCTGTAGTACCTATCGGGCTTAGCAGGGGCGGAGGAAGAATCAGGAGCAGTACAAGCATCATTAAATGCATCATCCACAACAGTAAGTACTGGAGAGGAATGGCTAAAGGCCTATGCTGTGGCAAATGCAAAAGGTTCTAAGCCTTTTCCTAGAGTCTGAAAAATCCTGGCCCTGCCATTGAAATTGTTCCCTCATAGCATGCAAGGTTTCCCCAAAGAAAATTCCTCAGGAGGCAGAAGGAATGGACTCTTCTGCATCAGAGTCTCATAAGGAGAAAAAGGGCCCTCTGGAGGGTTTGAATTATCTGATCATCAGAGGATCCATCTGAAGAAACTGGCTCAGGGGCTCTCTAGTCCTCTTCTCTGGAGGTGGGTGAGAGGCCCTGTCTGGATGGTTGGGATCCCGGATCAAAGAAATGAGATCCTCTGCTAGACTAAGCATTTGTGAACTGGAACTAGGCCTGTGAGAGGGGTCTTAGCAGGCACATTTGGTAGCTGCTTTAGCCCTGGCAAAGGCCTTAATAGACATGGATGCAGGAGGCCTAGCAGCTCCACGTGCAGGGTAGAAATATCCAAAGGGATAGTATCAGATAAATCCTGACCTGCAAGGCAGGGATTTCAGTAGCAGATTCAGCCATGGCTGGATGAGGCCTCGGTAGAAGCTTTGGAAGGAAGAACCGTGGACTCTGTTTCAGCCGAAACAGACACTGCGGTTGGCTTAACCGGTTTCGAAACCGCGGACCTGAGTGTCGGTCCTCCTTCGCTTTTTAGAAATTTGCGTGGTCGGGTATCCGGCGGCATAATGTAAGCAAAATCGGGCCGAAAAACTCTTCAGCAAATTCGACCGACGTCTAAGCGTCCGTCGGTTGAAAGAAGCACAGGCTAGACAAGCTGCTACGTGGTCTGGGTCTGGGCTAAACAAGGTAAGGGTAAGAGTGGAAATCTTTATGAGGTATTTGTTTCCCACAAGTTAAACAGTTATTCACTTTTTCTGACATCGGCTGAGGCAAGAAAGAGTCCCCAGCAGTGCCAGCTTTTAGAAGTCTTCGGTAGTAGTAATCTCTGGTTCTGACCGGCACGCGAACAGCTTCTGCCGGCGCCGCGGCAAGAAAGACTGAGGAAAATGGCGTCGGCTGATGCCTTTATACCCGAAGAACTGCAGCTATGTGGCGTCGGGTGAAGTGCGACCAGCGGCCAGACCCAGACTTTGGAATCCGGCCGAGGGCTGCCGGACGACAGGACAACCCATTTGTAAGGACTGCAGATGCATCCTTGAAGGACATCCTGTACAATTCAACTGAAAAACAAACTAATCTGTTAGGGAAAACATATAAAAATAAAAACCAAAGGTTGCACAAGTGTGTACACCCTTACTAATACTTTTAGCACCTTTTCATTTAATTACAGCATTCATTCTCCTGGGTGCGAGTTATCAGTACACATCTTGACTGGACAATTTGTCCATTCCTTACAACACTTCCAAAATTGTCAGATTGGCATCTCTTATGCAGCCCTCAAGTCACCCCACAGATTTTTTGTTGGATTTAGGTCTGGGCTCTGGCTGGGCTATTCCAAAACTTTAAATTTTCTTCTGGTGAAGCCATTCTGTTGATTTGGATGCCTGTTTGGGGTAATTGTGTTGAAAGGTGAAACTCCTCTTCAGCTTTCTTAGCAGATGCCTGAAGGTTTTGGGCCAATAGTGACTGGTATTTGGAACTGGTGCATTCCCTCCACCTTGACTCAAGTTCCAGATGAAGCAACCACAAAGCATGATACTGCCACCACCATGCTTCATCGTGGGGTGGTGTTCTTTTGGTGATGTGAAGTGTTGTTTGCGTACACGCGGAACTGTGGCCAGAAAATTCAACCTTGGTCTCATCAGATCATAACACATTTTTGCATTTGGGAGACTATGTATTGTTTTGCAACTTTACCTGAGACTGGATGTTCTGTTTTGAAAGGCTTCCATCACCCTACTCCACAGTCCAGAATGGAGAATATGGGAGATTGTCACATGTAGCACACCAGTACTTGCCAGAAATTCCTGCATCTCCATTTGTGCTGCTGTAGGTCTCTTGGCCTCCAGTTTTCATCTAGTCTTTTCATCAATTTTGGAGGAACGTCCAGTTCTTTACACATATTCCATATCTCCACTGTGTTCCGTGGTATACCCAATGCTGTGGACATTTTTGCCCTTCTCCTGAATGATACCTTTCAACAAGGAGATCCCTTTGATGCTTTGTAAGCTCTCTGGGCTTTGCTGTAGCAGGCAACTAAGTAAATGTCAGAGAATCCTACTAGGACAGCTAACGTTATTTGGGGTTAATCAGAGCCGCTTAATTGATGACAGGTGTGTACCCATGAAAACTGAATGTTGTAATTAAATCAAAAGATGTGCATGAAAACTGAATGTTGTAATTAAATCAAAAGGTGCTTCAATAAAAAAGTTATGTACTCACCGCGTTCCATGTTTGTTGTCCATCTAGCCTTCATTCCTTGCTGGTTGGGACGTCCCCAGCACCTTCTGTCTTTGGTGGCTCAAGGGAACTAACTCTTCACAACAGCAGATCCAAAGAAACTGTTCCAAGAGGCCAAGTCTACTGTAATGAGTGAGACTTTACCTGTCGCTGCACACACTTGAATCCATAGGTAGCTTAGCCTGAAAAGCAGAGAGGTTTAATGGCTCTTGTTGAATGACCTTTATTTTCCAGGCAGTTGTCTGTTTTTGGGAAGTATATGAATAAGTAATCATCAGTAAGCCACTTTGACAGTGACGTTGATGGTTGCCCTTCTTCTGAAAAGGTAAAAACAGTTGATCAGATTTCCTGAATTCTTTCGTCCTGTCCAGGTAGAAACACAATTGCCTGTGTACATTCAATTGGTGTAATTTATATTCTGCCTTGTTGCCATATATTGGAAAAAAAACAGGTAGGACAACAGATTAGGTAGGAATGATGGATTAGTTCTCAGGGAAACTCTGTCTTTATGGAAAACCAAGTCGAGGGACATATAGACAATGCTTGAAGTTCTGATACCCGCCTAGCTGATGAAGCCAAGAAGACCGTTTTCCACATTAGGAACTTCAGATGACAACATGAAGCCGGTTCATATGATGGCAGGATTAGAGAGGACAACACTAAATTGAGGTCTGAAAGAGCTAGTGGTTCTTTTACTGGGGCCTTAGCAAAAGTTACCACTCAAAATTGCACAATCTATGGGACATCATTTTGAATCCCATTGGTAGTTTGATATAGCAGCCAATTGAAGTTTTGGTAGCTGCTGCTGCACCTTCACTGAAAAGTTCTGCCAAAAGTCTAAAATAGAAGTTACAGGGACCGTGAGAAAGGATCAATCGATTGCTAAGGGCCCAACAGGAAACCATTTGCTAGCATAAAGCTAGCGGTCTTATGGGAGGAGATCAGAATATGTTTCACTGGGGGATATATTCAAGCCTGATAGGATGTGACAGCCAAGCTGTCAGTTTGAGGGCCTTTAAAATCGAGGGATGGAGCGTTCACTAATCAGGAGGTCTGAACTGGGTCCAGAATCCACGGTCCTTTGTAGATGGGGCCACAGGAATGGGAACCAAATTTGACAAGGCCAGTATGGGGCAATGAGTACTAACTTGCTTCTCAATGTGTTGGCTTGAAGGACTTTGGGGATCAAGGCAAATGGAAGGCATAGGGCCAATTATGTAGCATCCCAGACTAGGGGGATCTGGGCAAAGTAGCTGCTGGATTTGCATTCATGGACATGGCAAAAGGTTGCAGCAAGGCTCCCCAGAAAATCTCTGTTTAAGTTCTCAGGACCACTCATGAGGCATTAGAATAGCTCTGCTGAGGTTTGTCTGCCATCATGTTGCATTTCGTGGGATATCGTTGCTATTATAAAGCACTGGAAAGAGATTGTCCACTGCCATAATCCGAGCCTCCCGACATAGGGTGTAATATCTGGTTCCTCCTTGTTTGATATGACATGTCTGGACTGCAATTGTTCCTAGTGGAAGCACAAAAACACCCTCTAAAACTGTCACATCATACTCTATTAACATTTTGCATACCATCATATATACATTATAAATTTATCTAATCATGCTCACTCATCCTCCTTTCTCACAAGCTTACCATCAAAACAGACCTCACGTATAAATATACAAGTTTACCACCCACACACTGAAAATACTCATTCTTAAAACTGCATCCAGCCTATATGAATGTATCCCCTCATTCATCATTATATATGCAGAAAATTCTTAACTTCTCCACCTAGGTGTGGTTATGCACCCCCAACCCTGGACCCTCTAAACATTCTAAAAACGCTTGCCCCACACCACCACACAAAGGACCTCAGCAATCAACTCAATCTAGTAATTATTAATCTTCTTAGTAATTTACAATAAAACAACTCCATGACCAAATCTCCCACAATACTTCATATAACCTAACCATCGTTAAAATACACCCAACAAAAAGGGCAGAAAAAATATAACCACCAGGATATAATGCTATCAGAGCAAATCAAAATCAAAACACGAGAGACAGGCATTTTATACCAAATTTAATAAAAAATCTCACCTTACTAACATTATACAAAACTTATTAAATGGTGGGCTTTGTAGTTTCTTCCTTGAAGTGAACAACCCCAAAAGTGTGTGCGTTACAGTTCTATATACATCCAAAAACAAACAATTTAACCTTACTGGAAGATACCCTCTCCTTGCTAATATCATCCCTAAAGAGAAAATACTAGGATATGCCAATATTGTACTGGCAGACTTTTAGCTCAGACTTTCCTCCACAAGCATGAATTTCTATGGTTTCACACAAATTTTAACTTCTCCCACTAGATATAACAAATTAATATAAAAGCATGATGCTAGATACCGTAATGGTATAGGACCTTCCCCAATAGTCTTAGTGACCATCTTCCAGCATATACCAGACTTATTACCTCCCACCTAACATTCTTACAAAGTAATTTGTAACCTATAAAAATGTAACATTTAAGATGGTTTAAATGCAGTGAAATCTTTTATCTTCTATTAAAAAAGTGCTCACATGCATCCTTGTGAATGCGAACAGTCTTTTTAAATAAAAGCTGATTTCCTGACATTTGTTTAGAAAAATTACAAAAAAAGTCCAAGACATGCCTGTAGCATTTATGACATGAAAACTAAAAAGCTGGCAGGAGGCACGTACGTCACTCTGGAGGCCAAGTTTAACTACAGTGCACTACCTTGACTACATACTTGTGAAACAAATGTGTCTCAATCTGTTAAATGAAAACCTTGGCAAAACTATTAATTTATCACGTTGACAATTAAATACTATTGGTTAGGTGAATTTTGTACATTGTGTTGAGTGAGATTTACAAAGATTTCTTCATGCTTTTTCTCATTGCTGACTACTTTTACAAGGACTTCAACTGTCTGCGGGTGCAATTAATTAATCCTGAGAGTTCCAAACATTCTTCGTCGAGAAAAATGCAAAATGTAAAGGTACAATGGCAAGCAGTTCAGTAAAAACAAACGTCTGAAATTACGCTAAGTGATTAAGAGCATCTCCTCACAGCCGTAAATGTGTTTACTAGAACAGTGCACAATTATAAGTTCTTTTAAAGTATTAAGGTAGCCACAGTGCACTTTCCCTTAAAGCTACAAATTTGTCTTCTGAAAGCATGCAAGCTGTTTTTCACATCTGGGAGGGGAAAAGATGTGAAGAAAAAGCACAACGCAATCAGTGTTGGTGGGAAGATGATCTGTAACATGCAAATGAGCACGGGGTAACCTTAATTTTAAATTAGGTAATGCTATGGGTACAGCTGTTGGTTTGTGGTAATTGTTCCTCTCTAGGGGGGGGTTAAACTACATCTGTCAGAAATGTACGCATGTTTTGAGAGTTTGTTCTCAGTTAATAGGGGATGGGGTTATTAGTGCATTTATTTTTGATTGAGTGTTTTTCATTATAGCAAAAATTGTTGAAAATGTGTTATGTTCAAATGGCAAGAGTAAGAAACAACTGTATAAAAGGATTAGCCTGCCAATCAATGTGTGCATTTAAGACAAGCTGGCAATACACATTCAAAACCATCATGTATAATACCTATAGTGGATATAAAAAGTGTACACACCCCTGTTAAAATGCCAGGTTTTTGTGATATAAAAAATGAGACCACAATAAATCATTTCAAAACTTTTCCCACCTTAATGTGACCTATAAAGTACAGTTTTGTACCTACCATAAATGTAGATGTCCGATAGGCATGCATCTGCAGTCCTTACAAATGGGTTGTCCTGTCGTCAGGCAGCCCTTCAGTCGGCCGGATTCCAAAGTCTGGGTCTGGCCTCGGCTGCTATCGCACTTCACCCGACGTCATAGCGGCAGTTCTTCGGGTATAAAGGCATCAGCCGACGCCATTTTCCTCAGTGTTTCTTGCCCCAGATGCCAGGTGCCCTCTAGGAAGGCTAAATTTGGATAAATGCAAATGGTTCCAAATAGTAGAGAGCAAACAAAATAAGCATGTATGTACATATATACAAACAAATACACCATAATAGATTCCCCC
The DNA here is from genome assembly GCF_019279795.1 of Protopterus annectens. Lineage (NCBI taxonomy): Eukaryota > Metazoa > Chordata > Ceratodontiformes > Protopteridae > Protopterus > Protopterus annectens. The sequence continues at coordinate 912,640,795 of NC_056727.1, read as the reverse complement.
AGCTAGCTACAAGATGGGCAAATACCCTAGGAGTACCACAGAGGGGAAGGAGGGTGGGTAATCCTGACTGCAGATGCATGCCTATCTGACATCTACATTTATGGTAGGTACAAAACTGTACTATGTCCTTCAAGTATGCATCTGCAGTCCTTACAAATGGGTAGAATACCATAGCCAAACTGGGGAGGAGGAGAAATAAGATTATGGTGTAGTTAAGATCCCTTGCAAAACAGCAGTGGCAAAACCTGCTCGGGATCTGGAGTATAAAGGTAAATTATAATGCTTGGCAAATGTATGCACGGAGCTCCAAGTAGCAGCCTCTAAAATGTCCTTGGTAGCCACTCCTCGTAAGAAAGCTGTGGTAGTGGCTGTAGCCCTTGTAGAGTGAGGCCTGATGTTTTCTGGAGTTTTCTTCCCATGGTAGGAGTAACAAAATCTAATGCAATTTCCTATCCACTTAGAGATTGTCTGTTTTGAAATTGCTTTTCCTTCCATTCCTGTCGCATATGCTACCAGTAGCTGGTCAGTCTTTCTATTGCTCTTGGTCCTGTCCAGGTAGTAGCGTAATTGTTTATGTACATCCAAGGTATGCAACAGTCTTTCTCCCCTGTTCTGTGGGTTGGGGAAGAAAGTTGGTAGGTGGATAGCTTGATTTAAAGATACCCTGGAGACCACCTTTGGCATAAAAGAAGGATTAGTTCTCATGGACACTATCTTGATGGAAGATCAGGAAGGGCTGTACTGCCATTAATGCCTGTAGCTCAGATACCCTTCTTGCTGAAGTGTTTGCAAGCAGGAAAGCAGTCTTCCATGATAAGTACTGTAATTCTGCTGTTGCTGTTGGCTCGAAAGGAGGGAGTGTCAACTTTTCTAGCACAAAGTTCAAGTCCCATGCTGGCAATGGTGGCTTCCTAGGTGGCTTTACATTGTTAATCCCTCTCAGAAACTGCCTGAGCAGAGGATGTGAGAAGAGTGGAGGATCCAAGTTGTATTCTGCTGAAATAGCTGATGCATGAATCTTAATGGAAGAATAGGACAGGCCGTTGTGGAAGATCTCTGCCAAGTATTCCAGGATGTTAGCTGTGTTTACCAGTGACACATTCTCTCCTTTTGCAGTACTCCAAATGAGATATCTTTTCCATTTTGCTGAATACTTTTTTCTTGTTGAGGGTCTGCGAGCCTCCAAGATAATGTCTTTAACCCTTTGAGATAAATCTGGGTGATTTGGTCTTATGCAATGTTCCAGGCAGCCAGCTGCAGTGTTTTCAGGTTTGGATGCAGGGTTTTGAAGTTGTTCTGTGTTAACAGCAAGGGAACTAGGGGCAGAGGCCATATTGGTTCCCGAGACATGCTCCACAGTAATGGGTACCAATGTTGCCTTGGCCAGACTGGAGCTATCAGGATGATCCTTGGACGGTCTTCTTTGATCTTCAATAGCACCTTGTGCATCGAAAGAAGAGGTGGGAATGCATATGCTGTCAGGTTTTTCCAACTGAAAGATAGGGAGTCCACTTTCCAAGCAAGTGGGTGGTACGTCCTTGTGCAGAATATTTTCAGTTGGTGATTGTGTGGGGATGCAAATAAGTCTATTTCTGGTAGTCCCCATTTCCTGTAATGGTTTTGAAGATGTCCGGATGCAGCATCCATTCGTGGGCATCCGTGGTAGTTCTGCTTAGGATGTCTGCTAGTATATTTTCTTTTCCTGGCACAAAATTGCTTGAAGCTGAATGTTGAAGCTCAGTGCCACATTCCAGAGGTCCATTGCCATCCGGCATAGTGGGTATGAATGTGTGCCTCCCTGTTTGTTGATGTACCACATAACTGTGGTGTTGTCCGTCCTTATCAGCAGTTGACCCTGTCAAAGAAATGGTCTGAATGCCTGAATTGCCAGTTTTACTGCCAGCATTTCCTTTTGATTTATGTGTAGGTGCAGCTGGTCTTGAGTCCATAAGCCTTGTATGCACTTGTCCAGCATGTGTGCCCCCCAACCGAGGTATGAGGCATCTGTTGTGATGGTCTGACTTGGTTGAGTGCTGTGGAAGGACAGTCCCTTGTTTGATTGACAGGCCTGAGCCCACCATTGGAATTCTTGTTTCAGGCATGGAATTATTGGAATCTGGGTTTCTAGGCTGTGCTTGTGCTGAGACCATAAATTCCTTAGGTACCACTGTAACTTCCTCATATGTAGTCTGGCATGTGGAATCAATATTATGCAGGATGCCATGTAACCGAGAGCTTGCAGGACTTTTCTTGCTGTTAGCTGGTTCTGCTTTGTTAATGCCATGAAGTAGAGAGGGAGTTGCTCCTGTTTTTCTACTGTCAGGAATGCCATTTGTTTTGATGTGTCCAAATCTGCACCCAAGAAGGTTATCCTTTGGGATGGTATCAGCCTTGACTTTTTTATATTGACTGTGTATCCCAGGGCTTGTAGTAGATGAATGACCCTTTCCAAATCTTTTGTTAATTTGTTTTTGTTGTCCGCTTGTAACAGGCAGTCGTCCAGGTAAGGATAAATTTGAATTCCCTGAAGCCTGCAATGAGCAATTACTGATACCAGGCATTTCGTGAATACTCTGGGCGCAGTAGATAAGCCAAAGGGCAATGCTGAGAATTGATAATGCTCTGATCCTGCAAGAAATCTGAGGTATCTTCTGCAATTTGGTCGTATGGGGACGCAGGTATGCCTCCTTGAGATCTAGAGTTACCAGCCAAGACTCCTTGCCCAGCATGGGAAGAAGCTGCTGTAGGGTCAGCATTTTGAATTTTGGAACAATGAGGTATGTGTTTAAAGCGGACAGGTCGAGAATAGGTCTCCATTGGTTTTCTTTTCTTGGTACCAGGAAGAGTCTGAGTAAAATCCTTGTCCTTGTTCCATAGATGGTACCCTTTCTATAGCTCTCATCCTTAGTAAGCGAGTTATTTGTTCTAGAGCTTCTGTCTTCTGATTTGGATGTAGGTTTGGCATTCCTCTCTTCCTTGGTAGAGTATGGAAGTGAAACCTGTAACCTTGGTCTATTGTCTGTAAAATCCATTTGTCTCCTGTGATGCAATGCCAGTTTACTGAAAATAAGGCTAGCTTCCCGCCTAAGGGTGCTTCTAGTTGTTCCCTGGTAGGTGGTGCCAGAGCCAAGTCACTGTGATTGTCCTGTGGAAGTGGTGGTGGCTGGATCTGTGGCTGTACCTCGCTGGTTGTTAGCCTGCCACTGACGGCCCTGTAGGCACCTCTGATTGACCCCTGCCTCTTGAGCGCCTATTCCTGCCTCTCGGAGCTCTGGAGGTGTCTGGAAAGGACCAATTCTTGGAAGGCCAGTTCCTGCTAAACCTTGGTGGCTGGACCTGCAAGAAATCCTTGACTGTCTGAACAGATTTTGCTTTGTCTTCCACCTTCTTCAGCACCTGCTGCGCAGGGGAGCCAAACAAATTGAGCTTATCCATGGGAGCATCTAGGAGCTTTGATTTAACATGGTCTGGTAAGGACTGCTCTTTCAACCATGCATGTCTTCTGATCACTGTGACAGTCATGGCTGATCTAAAGGAAGCCTCCAGTGCATCATAGCCGCATTTTAAGGAATGATTACTGACCTGCTGAATGTTATGTACCATTTCCTGTACAGATTATTTGGCTAATGGTTCATCCGAGGACAGTTTTTTAGTTAATTGGTCTAACATAAATTCCTGATACTGAATCATGTGGAATTGACAGTTCAAGGCCCTAGCTGAAAGAGTAGCAGAAGTGTAAACTTTTTTACCCCATCTCTCTAAGGCCCTAGATTCCCTTTCAGAGGGGAGGGGGTTTTTGGTAGAAGAAGCTGCTACAGCCTTGGGTCCCTGGGAGATATTTTCGGGATCTGCAAAAGGGGCCTTATACAAATGATAATGTGTGTCCGGAACCCTGTAGAACCTATCGGGCTTAGCAGGGGCTGGAGGAAGAAAATCAGGATCAGTACAAGCATCATTAAAAGCATCATCCACAACAGTAAGTACTGGAGGAATGGCTAAAGGCCTATGCTGTGGCAAATGCAAAAAGGTTCTAAGCCTTTTCCTAGAGTCTGAAAAATCCTGGCCCTGCCATTGAAATTGTTCCCTCATAGCATGCAAGGTTTCCCCAAAAGAAAATTCCTCAGGCGGAGAGGCAGAAGGAATGGAGTCTTCTGCATCAGAGTCCTCATAAGGAGAAAAGGGGCCCTCTGGAGGGTTTGAATTATCTGACTCATCAGAGGATCCATCTGAAGAAACTGGCTCGGGGGGCTCTACTCTAGTCCTCTTCTCTGGAGGTGGGTGAGAGGCCCTGTCTGGATGGTTGGGATCCCCGGATCAAAGAAATGAGATCCTCTGCTAGACTAAGCATTTGTGAACTGGAACTAGGCCTGTGAGAGGGGGTCTTAGCAGGCACCGATTTGGTAGATTTTGCTGCTTTAGCCCTGGAAAAGGCCTTAATAGACATGGATGCAGGAGGCCTAGCAGCTCCACGTGCAGGGGTAGAAATATCCAAAGGGATAGTATCAGATAAATCCTGCGAACCTGCAAGAGCAGGTGGGATTTCAGTAGCAGATTCAGCCTGGCTGGATGAGGCCTCGGTAAGTGGCAAGCTTTCGGCCGAAGGAAGAACCGTGGACTCTGTTTCAGCCGAAACAGAGACACTCGCGGTTGGCTTAACCGCGGTTTCGGCCAAAACCGCGGACCGCAAGTGTCGGTCCTTTTCCTTGCGTTTTTTAGAAATTTGCGTAGTCGGAGTATCCGACGGCATAATGTAAGCAAAATCGGAGCCGAAAAACTCTTCAGCAAATTCTGACCGACGTCTAAGCGTCCGTCGGTTGAAAGAAGCACAGGCTAGACAAGCTGCTACGTCGTGGTCTGGGCCTAAACAAGGTAAGCAGTAAGAGTGGAAATCTTTATGAGGTATTTGTTTCCCACAAGTTAAACAGTTATTCACTTTTTCTGACATCGGCTGAGGCAAGAAAGAGTCCCCAACGGGGTACTTAGCTTTTTAGAAGTCTTCGGTACTTGTAGTAATCTCTGGTTCTGACCAACCGGCACTTGCGAACAGCTTCTGCTTCGGGCGCCACGCGGCAAGAAAGACTGAGGAAAATGGCGTCGGCTGATGCCTTTATACCCGAAGAACTGCCGCTATGACGTCGGGTGAAGTGCGACACCAGCCGAGGCCAGACCCAGACTTTGGAATCCGGCCGACCGAAGGGCTGCCTGACGACAGGACAACCCATTTGTAAGGACTGCAGATGCATCCTTGAAGGACATCCTGTACAATTCAACTGAAAAACAAACTAATCTGTTAGGGAAAACATATAAAAAATAAAAAAACATACACTAAGCTGGTTGCACAAGTGTGTACACCCTTAAACTAATACTTTGCTGAAGCACCTTTTCATTTAATTACAGCATTCAGTCTTCCTGGGTACGAGTCTATCAGTATGGCACATCTTGACTGGACAATTTGTCCACTCTTCCTTACAAAAACACTCCAAATTTGTCAGATTGCGAGGGCATCTCTTGTGCGCAGCCCTCTTCAAGTCACCCCACAGATTTTTTATTGGATTTAGGTCTGGGCTCTGGCTGGGCTATTCCAAAACTTTAAATTTTCTTCTGGTGAAGCCATTCTTTTGTTGATTTGGATGCCTGTTTGGGGTAATTGTGTTGAAAGGTGAAACTCCTCTTCAGCTTTCTAGCAGATGCCTGAAGGTTTTGGGCCAATAGTGACTGGTATTTGGAACTGGTCGCAATTCCCTCCACCTTGACTCAAGCCCCAGTTCCAGATGAAGGAAAGCAACCACAAAGCATGATACTGCCACCACCATGCTTCATCGTGGGGATGGTGTTCTTTTGGTGATGTGAAGTGTTGTTTTTGCGCCAAACGTACCTTTTGGAACTGTGGCCAGAAAATTCAACCTTGGTCTCATCAGATCATAACACATTTTCCCACATGCTTTTGGGAGACTATGTATTGTTTTGCAACTTTTACCTGGGACTGGATGTTTTTCTGTTTAAGAAAAGGCTTCCATCTTGCAACCCTACTCCACAGTCCAGACATATGGAGAATATGGGAGATTGTCACATGTAGCACACAACCAGTACTTGCCAGAAATTCCTGCATCTCCATTTGTGCTGCTGTAGGTCTCTTGGCAGCCTCCCTAACCAGTTTTCATCTAGTCTTTTCATCAATTTTGGAGGAACGTCCAGTTCTTTACAACGTCACTGTTGTCCCATATTTTCTCCACTGTGTTCCGTGGTATACCCAATGCTGTGGACATTTTTTGTACCCTTCTCCTGAATGATACCTTTCAACAAGGAGATCCCTTTGATGCTTTGTAAGCTCTCTGCAAACCATGGCTTTTGCTGTAGCAGGCAACTAAGTAAATGTCACGAAAATCCTACTAGGACAGCTAAACGTTATTTGGGGTTAATCAGAGCCGCTTTAATTGATGACAGGTGTGTACCCATGAAAACTGAATGTTGTAATTAAATCAAAAGATGTGTACCCATGAAAACTGAATGTTGTAATTAAATCAAAAGGTGCTTCAATAAAAAAAGTTATGTACTCACCATAACGTTCCATGTTTGTTGTCCATCTCGCCTTCATTCCTTGCTGGTTGGGACAACGTCCCCAGCACCTTCTGTCTTTGGTGGCTCAAGGGAACTAACTCTTCACAACAGCAGATCCAAAGAAAGCCCTGTTCCAAGAGGCCAAGTCTACTTTGTAATGAGTGATAAAGTTATGAGACTTTACCTACGTCGCTGCAGCACAAATTGAATCCATAGGTAGCTTAGCCTGAAAAGCAGATGAGGTTGCAATGGCTCTTGTTGAATGACCTTTATTTTTCCAGGCAGTTGTCTGTTTTGGGAAGTATATGAATAAGTAATGGCATCAGTAAGCCACTTTGACAGGGTGACGTTTGATATTTGGTTGCCCTTCTTTTGGTCTGAAAAGGTAAAAACAGTTGATCAGATTTCCTGAATTCTTTCGTCCTGTCCAGGAAGAAACGCAATTGCCTGTGTACATTCAATTGGTGTAATTTATATTCTGCCTTGTTGCCATATATTGGAAAGAAAACAGGTAGGACAACAGATTAGGTAAGAATGATGGATTAGTTCTCAGGGAAACTCTGTCTTTATGGAAAACCAAGTCGAGGGACATATAGACAATGCTTGAAGTTCTGATACCCGCCTAGCTGATGAAGCCAAGAAGACCGTTTTCCACATTAGGAACTTCAGATGACAACATGAAGCCGGTTCATATGATGGCAGGATTAGAGAGGACAACACTAAATTGAGGTCTGAAGGAGCTAGTGGTTCTTTTACTGGGGGCCTTAGCAAAAAGTTACCACTCAAAAAGGCCTTGCACAATCTATGGGACATCATTTTGAATCCCATTTCTCCAATATGGTAGTTTGATATAGCAGCCAATTGAAGTTTTATGGTAGCTGCTGCTGCACCTTCACTGAAAAGTTCTGCCAAAAAGTCTAAAATAGAAGTTACAGGGGCCGTGAAAGGATCAATGCGATTGCTAAGGGCCCAACAGGAAACCTTTTCCATTTGCTAGCATGAAGCTTCTAGCGGTCGTCTTATGGGAGGAGATCAGAATATGTTTCACAGCGGGGGATATATTCGCAAGCCTGGATAGGAGTGGATGTGGAGCAGCCAAGCTGTCAGTTTGAGGGCCTTTAAAATCGAGGGATGGAGCGTTCCTGACTAATCAGGAGGTCTGGAACTGGGTCCAGAATCCACGGGTCCTTTTGTAGATGGGGCCACAGGAATGGGAACCAAATTTGACAAGGCCAGTATGGGGCAATGAGTACTAACTTGCTTCTCAATGTGTTGGCTTTATGAAGGACTTTGGGGATCAAGGCAAATGGGAGGAAGGCATAAATGAGACCCGGGGGCCAATTATGTACAAGCGCATCCCTTGAAGACTCCCATGGAGGGGGGATCTGGGCAAAGTAGCTGCTGGATTTGGCATTCATGGACATGGCAAAAAGGTTGCAGCAAGGCTCGCCCCACTTACGAAAAATCTCTGTTTCACAAGTTCCTGTTTCAGGACCACTCATGAGGCATTAGAATAGCTCTGCTGAGGTTTGTCTGCCATCATGTTGCATTTCGTTGGGATATGCGTTGCTATTATAAAGCACTGGAAAGAGATTGTCCACTGCCATAATCCGAGCCTCCCGACATAGGGTGTAATATCTGGTTCCTCCTTGTTTGCTTATATACCACACGACTGACATACTGTCTGGACTGCAATTGTTCCTAGTGGAAGGGAGTTGTGAAATGCCTGCAACGCCAACAGCACTGCTCTCATCTCTAGGACATTGATGTGCAAGTGGTTCTCGTATTCCTGCTAAACTCCTTGGACAGTCTTCCCCAGATAATGCCCCCCCCCACTCTATCTAGGAAGCGTCAGTGGTCACTGCAGCTATTGGTTGTGGGGGAATGAATGGTCTGCCCAGAACCACCTGAGTAGAACGAAGCCACCAGCTTAATTCCCTCTTGCAAGATTCAATTAGGATAATCTTGTGGGACATGGGCAGCTCTTGCATGGGCCATTGGTTAAGAGCAACCACTGGAGAACTCATGTGAAGCATGCAAGAGGTATAGAGACTGTTGCTGATGCCATGGTACCAAAGATCTTTAGAACAACCTTTGCTTGTACTTTCTTCTTTGTCAGAAGGTTTTCTACTTGTTGGAGTAGGGTTTGTATCCTGTCGGGAGGAAGACTGGCTACCATTTCTCTTAAGTCTGCTCCTATAAATACAATATGCTGTGATGGCAACAAGGCAGACTTTTAATTTTATCGTAATGCCTAGTTGAAAGCAAAGGTGGATGGTGGTGTCTCTTGCTCTGGTAAGTAGATGCTTGGTGGTGGCAATTAGGAGCCAGTCGTCCAAGAACAGAAACACTCGGAATACTAAACGCCTCGTGTGCCGCGACTACTGCCATGCATTTGTTGAACACTCTGTGGGCTGTAGTAAGACCAAAGGGCAAAGGTCAGAAATGGTAATGACTGGCTCCCAACCAAAAGCGCAAGTGACTCCGGGATTGCCTGTCCATTTTTACATGGTAGTACGCATCCTGCAGATCTATAGAGCACATCCAGTTCCAGAAAGGGGTGCATTGACTGCAGTGTCACCATCCTAAACTTCAGTTTCTTTACAGACTTGTTTAGTCTGCTGAGATCCAAAAGCCTCCAGGTACATGGACTCATCCTCTGAAGGGTTAATGAACTTCTAGCCACCTCTCTGCTTAAGGATTTCTAGTATATCCGCAAAGCAGACAACCTCAGAGGGTGACCACGGGGACCACTTTGTATTATTTGGGTCTGTGTCTGAAGTGGACTCCTCGGGTGAGTCTAGATGTTTCCTCTTACATGTCCTCTTCTGAGGGACTTCTCCAGAGGGGTAACTCTGGGGATGTTTCAGAAGAGATGGTCTCGCCCAATGGGGCATCCTGGGACTTTGGATCTCCACGTCTGGCGGAGAGAGACAGTAAAGAGGCAGACCCCAGCACTTTTTGGGGGAAGAGTGCTTGGATCAGACAATGGAGCTGCTTGGGGAAACAGCACTCATGACCTCTAAGGCACCACAACCCTGGTCCGAAGGGCCAGGGGAATGCCCTCGAGCCAATGAGGTGGGCTCTGATCTCACCTGTGCAGAATCCCCGAGAGGTAGATTTGGATCAGACAACTGTCTGACTGACACTCCTCCCCGGACCCAATGAGGGAGCGTCGGCCCCTAGATCTCTCAATAGACAATGGCACTGAGGAGGTTGGAGCGGAAGTCAGGAGCAAAGAACCTGGGGCAGGTCTTGATCCAGATAGTTCCACTACAATCAAATCCAAGCACTCCGGCTTCGAAGCCGCAACATGGGTCGGAGGAGGAATCAAAGATGGAAGAGTGACTGTTGTCAGGCCTGAATCCTTCTGGGCTGAGCTCAAGAGAATCTTGGCCAGCGCCGGTGTCTCTATCAGCCTCTTCACCACCCCCTCAACATTGTCATCAGAGAGACTCCTGGAGGATAGAGAGGACGGGATCAAGGACCTGATGGATTGTAGTATAGAAGAATGCAGTACTGAGGAGACTGGTTCCAGAATTAGGGACTGGCTTAGACAACGACTCTCCGTCGGCTCCAAAACAGCTAGTGGAGCCGAAGAGATAGCTTTTTCGGACCCGAAAGCCTTCGGGTCCCATGGATGAATCTTTCCCTGCTTCTTTGATGACTCAGATGCTGCAGCCAATGAAGAAGCTCTTTTGTAAGACTTGTCCAATCAAAGGGATTATGAAGACTTTGAGGAACACGGTTTTCCTTCCAGCGCCTTAGAAAAAGGAACTTTTAATAATCCCCTGACAATTTATTTTTCCTCTCCAATAAAACTGTGGAGCTAAAAGCATGGCAAAAAGTGCATGACTCTTGCAGGTGGACAGCACCTAAACAGTACACACAGCTGGTGTGTCTGTCAAAGACATTTTTTGGCTACATCTATCACATTGTTTGAAGCCTGAAGGTTTCCTTATTGTCTTTAGACATGGCTACTGACAGTATAAACACACAATCACAAAACTCTACTGAAGAGAGGTCAACACCACCAACTTTTTTTTTTTTTTTTAAAACAATAAGAATAGCAACGACCACAAGGAATTAGGGGAAAACTAGAGAAGTCTCTAATTTAAATGACAGTCTCCTCTAGTCAGAGGAGAGTCCCTAACAAACGACGACCCCTCACCAAAAAAAAAAGTCTGAAAGGGAGGGGAGCCCTCTAAGTTAAATGGGCTGAGAACGAGCCCTCAACTAAAATGGACTACGCTAAGAAGGGAAATGAAGCAAAATATTTTAGACTTACAAGGAAACTAACTAAAGAAGTTATAAACGGGATAGGGCGACAAATGGACCAGTGAAAGGCAACAGCCAACAACAAAAACAGCTCAAATATTGCAACGGTCAAAGAAGGTATCTAATACACTCACATAAGTAAGAATCCAACAACACAGTAAAAAATTTTTTAGCAAAAATCGTAGAATAAGAATGATTCCACTTAGCCTGGATACCAGTAAGAAGCACTCTATCTAATTTAGCGACAAACAAGAGCAAGGTAATCTCTCCAAGCATGATGGGATAGGGTACTGCTTCGAGCCAATGGAAGTTCTCAAGCTTTAGTACAGGCAGAGTTGGAACAGATTCTCTGTTCGGAACCCAACCAACCAGCAAGGAATGAAGGTGAGACAGGACAACATAACCTGCATTAGTTTAAGGGTGTGCACACTTATGCATCCAGCTTATAATTACTTTTTATATTTTTTCTCCTAACAGATTTGTTTCTTTTTCAATTGAATTGTACAGGTTATAGGTCACATTAAAGGTGGGAAATATTTTGAAATTATAAAAAAAAAAAAAAAAAAAAAAAAAAAGAGACCACAATAAATATCACAAAAACCTGGCATTTTAACAGGGGTGTGTACATTTTTATATATCCACTGTAGGAACAATAGCTTTTTAACATAATGGCTACTCTATCAAGACCATCTTGGAATGGAAATGGCCTTACTGGTATAGACAAAAAAGAACGAGTATTAAATTACAATAAGAAATGCAGAGTGCAAATAGGAAAGCTGCAAGAGACATTTGGAAAAAAAGGAGTATGTGAACATGACAAAAAAAGATTTCAGGATGGACATTCAGCAGAGTATCAGGACAAAGGAAATGGGGAGTAATAAATACAGACTTCGAGAGGCATCAACAGCAACAGAAGAGGAGAAAAGACAATAGTGATATATTTGTGGTAGTAAGCAGCTACTGGCAGGGGAAGGAGGCATGTATTTATATTTCAACAAAAACTGTTATTACAGGGCTTAAGAAAACTCTGGGACAAATAATAATGGAACCGGATATGCAATAAGGGAGACCTAGAAGGGCAATTATCACAAAAGAGTGTACATTTCTGAAGAAATGTATGAAATTATTTTGCACGGAAGAGGAGTATTCTACTACTGAATTTACAAAACAAAATTTTCAATTTATTCCCCAGGGTGCAAGAACTATTGACTGGACAGAATTTATATTTCACAGGAGCATGTGCATTTAATTGAATAAACTGATGCATCCAATGACTATTTCAGATCATGCACTAATAAAAACTAAGATACAACATGCAGAGGTAATGGAAGTATGTGTCGTACGGAAGAACAATTGCAGCGGGGCTTGCCAACCGGTGGCATGAGTACTGTCTGTAGATGATAGTTACTGTTAATGTAAACACTACAACCTCATGGAGAAAAGGTGGTTATGAATTGATGGAGCTGTAATACTGCTAGAGAAAGAAAGGTTGTTGCCAAACTCAGTGAGCCTAAGTCATTGTGCTAAATTTTTTGTAGTCTGGAACCATCAAAAAGTAGTTGCTTAACAGAACAGTAGTCTTTCTAAACTCATGCATACTATCCAAATACTTCATTTTCTATTTGTTGGGTTGGGGTGCCAGCTCAATAGTAACCATCATCTAAAGCCAAAATCTTAATATTCAATATCAATAATATTGGTGTCCTCCCTGCTGTGTCCAAGTCTAAAGATGATCTCCTTGAGACCAAGTGGCACAATTGGCATCCCAATGAGGAAGCAAAATGAATTTTGATCTAATTTTGACTGTGCTACACGTTCACTTGTACCTCTGCACAGGGTGGCATGGATGGGGTTGTCCTTCCTAAGGAAAGAACTTTGAAAGACTGGTCACCAACATCACGAGAAGTATTTTTCTGGCTGTCAACCCAAGACATGATGGGTGATCTCTCTAGAAGGAAGCAAGCCTTACCTCTTCGTAGGGCTTGTATTATTCTCCTCCACTGCATCCTCCTTCCTCTTTCAGACTTGTCCAGCTCCAGAAGAGGAACTGCTGAAAACATTAAGGACTCTCCCAGCTGCAGGTTGTTGACCTTTCAAGCATTTAAGGGGGACATCTCAGAGTTCACCCTCAGCATTAGACATCTGTCACAAGTTAAGGGCAGATTTTAAACATGATCACCATCAGCCTCATTCTAGATCTTTATTGTCCTCCCTAGAAAGAGGCCCTGTAGCTAGCGAGTTCATTTTAATGGAGCACTTTAGGTAGCTGAAAGATGCTGTAGTGACGGTCCCACGTAACAGGAGGGGCAGGCATTTTTATTCCATGTCTTGGTAGTCCTGTAAAAGGATGCACATTGTTAAAGCCGAGCAGAGCTTCTGGCCCTCAAGGCCTTAAAGTAGCTGCTTTTGGGGCCTGTCATCATGCAGTCAAAAAACAAGTCCTTTATGTAGTACCTAAACAGGTACGGGAGCAATAGTTATACTTGTTGTGCAGGGTAATGCTGATTATCTGGCAGTGGACCATGGATGGCACATTGTTCTCTCAGCAGTTCCCATTTCCAGGATAGTGATCAAGGTAGCAGATGCCTTGAGCCACCTCTTCAAGTGGGGCCATGTCTGACCATGACCTTCCAGAAGATGAAGTTCTCTGATAATTGACTTACTTGCTATACAAGATTGGGGATCCAAACAGAAGACGGAGTCTGGAGATTACTTCCTTGTTCTTGCAAGTTCACTTGGCTGTATAGTTAAACCAGTTTCCTTTCCAATGGCATGGCAGGTACCTCTATACGTTCCTGCAGAGAGTTAAGGATGCATTTGAGTGAGTGTGTTGAAATCACTGAAAATGGGATGTTATAGAAAATAGTGCCAAATTCTAACTGGTGGAGAAGAAATACCGAGCAGAAGACCCATTATGTAGAGGATTGTTTTATAGTTAAAGACATGCAGTGCAAACTAACCCTTTTCCAAGCTAAGTTTCTGAATGTCTTTTTTTAAAGTAGTGCCTTCTGTTAGAATCTTTCAGTTGTCACTATGTTCAGACTGTGCATATTTTGCAGTCTGTATAGATTTTTCTAGCGGTTCTGGATTACTTTTGTGTTTTGAGTGGAATTTTGTCTGTGCTGTTAAAAAAATGAGGTCACTCAGCAAATTCAAATCGTTAGCAGGTATCACATCTATGTATCAGGGTGATGATAGTTGAATAGAGCATATGGCGAAGTAAACACCTGTCAGGTATCAAAGTTGCCATTTACTGTGGTGGCTTTTCATTTCATGAATGCAAAGCTGTTTTTTCTGTTAAAAATAGCAAATCACACAAAGTGTCAGTCTCTGGAGTTTGAAAAAGTACAAAGTATAATATGTAAACTATACACCCTGCCCACAGCATCACCTGCTGTCCATCAGAAGCTTTTACTTCTATGGAATTTTATTATTTTGTATTACCTTTCAGTTGTTTTGTAATAGGATTACTGTTTTAGTGTGTCACTGACTTGGGTGCTGCTCTGTAACCGCCTATCCCTTTGCTTTCACTTCAGTTTGTTGTTGTGGAAATATTCTTTTTTCATCGGAGAACACATCGGCATGAATTACATGCAAAACAAGCATTATGCACATGATTAAGTTAAGTGCAAGCTTTTTAAGGTACATCTTAAAAAAAAAAAAAAAACTTATCACATAATATGTGATCCAAACTGCTTTGAATATATGGTCCCACTACGAATAGCCTCCTCCTACGTACATGCAGCACAAACCCACCTTTAGCAATTGCTGCATTACACCCATTTCCACATTCGGCAGGACTGTGTTACAGTATTAGTGAAGGAGTCAAGGGCAGATCAAAACAAACTATATAATGCTACTGAGTGCCATGCAGTGGATACGAGCATCATGCAAGGAGATTTTACCAAGTGGGAACTTGCAGAATGACTGCTGTCATCTCTGGCTTAATGATTTGATTTCCAATTAGGAGTTGCCTTCTTTCTGCATGACGAATTGTAGGCATTTCAGTCATGAGCAGAGTTTACTTGTTAGGAACTGTGTAGATAAGCCTTTACCATCTGGTCTTTTTCATTGTGTTTACCTGTGGTGTTGGACTGCATCTCTTAAACAATCAAAAATGCAGGCATGCCAATTTGAGACTACTTGTGATGCTTTTTTTTTTTTTTGTGGGGGGGGGGGGGTCTATGGACTGCACTTTAGTAATCTAGACATTTGACACCTCAGCACTGTCTTTGGTTCACTGCCTGTATTCCTAGCAAAAGGATGTTTTGAATCGATGTGATCAGAACTTCAGTCCCTTTTCAGGATGTATATACATAAGTACATAAGTACAGTTTTACTATAATGTGAAGTACATTTTTACTATAATGTGAATGAACAAATACTTGAAGCACTTACGGTTACTTTAAAGAATTACAGCTAATGTTGTAGATGGGGTGTGATGCCCCTCAGATCTGTCTTATAAAAAGACCTGTGGCATTCATGATACTACAAAACGCAGAAAATGAGACTGACCATCTTTCATACATCTGACCTGACTTAGTGGTAAATCACTGACTATGATGTGCAGGGTCCTGGGTTTGAAACTTGCAAAGGCTGTTTATTTTACACTCCGGGGATCACTTGTGTGTGTCTGCTCGACAGTGGCACAGGAAAATAACTTTCTTGGGTGGCGTAAGCCATGAAACCTTGTTGGCTAGGCTTACGTAGGACCTTGGGCCGATAGCGGAGTACCTACCTATGAACCTATATGCACACCCTCAACCCCTGATGCAATTGTTCTTCCATACGACACACACAAATGTGCACTCACATCTACGGCCAATTTAAAGAGGGGGGGAGTGCAATCCAGTAGGTACTGCATGTCTTTGGAATGTGGGAGGAAACCCACATGAACACAGGAGGACATTTAAACTCTGCACAGAAGGCAAATCAGCCAGTAATTAAACGAGAGAACCTTGTGCTATGAGGCAATACCACATGCTGCCACCTGCAGCTCCACTGTATTACCCTTAGATATTAGAGATATTTCAGAAATTTTATGAAAATTTATATAAATCAGAACGTGGAAACCATGAAAGTACTAATGGAAATATTTATGGAAGACTTAATTTTGTCAACATTACAGGATGGTTAGACTTAACTAATACACAAGGCAGGAGAAGTTAAGAGAAAACAGATATTTAAACAATCAAGGAAATCTCCAGGAACAGATGGTATACTTGCAAAAGTTAGGAGGGAAGAAAGGGATAAAGATTTGGAAGATTTTGTTTAATATCAGCTGAAAATGAAAGGAAGCACCAACATCTTGGAAGAAAGCTGTGGTGTCTCTATTACCCAAAAAGGGTAAAGATCAGACGCAGCTTGATATAGACTCATTTCAATTTTAAACCATGGATTTAAGTGTTTAAGTGTTTATGCCCATACTAGCTAAATGAATGGCAAAGGTGTTGCCAAAACTGATTGATACAGATAAGTGTGACTTTGGGGAGGGAAGGCAAACATTCAACAACATTAGATAACACAGATGAACAAGAAAGAAGCAGAATATAAGAAAATACTACTACTGTTCTCTTTTAAACCTTTACTGAATCATCACTTGTGACAACCAAATTTATATTTATCTAAAGTAATTAAACCATATTAACGAGTTCATGTTTAATTATACATCACACGTACTTTATATGATTATAGAAGTGTAACCCTAAATAAATTATTCAATTCCTGCCTTCTCAAACCTCATTCCTCCTCCAAAACATTTTTCTGCATGTTTTTTTTCCCTCGGTTTCCATTTTCTATGTAATTTACTCCTACCCTTATCTAAAAAATCTAGTTTCTTGTTCTTTTACCTATATTAAAATATTCACTACTTAAACTACAGCTGGTTTACATTTAGATTTCCATTTTCTAGTAATTTATTTTTTGGCAGCCACCAGAATTAAACTTGAGCAGACCTTAAGTATGTCTAGGCAGTTCAAATCCCATATCCCAGGTCAAAAAAAATAATTTCCTTGGTTACACTCACTTCCTCATACAGTATTCCTGACAGAGTACTCTGTAGGGAATTTTTAAATTCTGCCAACTCATTACACTCCCAAAACAAGTTATGTACTTACCATAACTTGGTATCTATCTTATCCTATTTCATCATTCCTCATGACTGGGTCTTGGATCAGACGTCAGACCCAATAGGGCACTTATAGGTTCATAGGTTGGTATTGGGCTATCTGCCCGAAGGCATATATTAGCCCAGTCACGTTGTGCGGTATTCACCGCCCCTTTAGTAGTTCCCTAGACCCTTGTACTAGCAAGCGAGTACCCTTGGCCCCTATCTAGTAGTGTTGTTGGTGTGATCCCCGGTGTGAACTTTCTGCTACCCATCCACTCATCAAGGTTCCTCTTGGAAGAGGAATAGTGAGGGGCTCTGTCTTATATAGATCGGGACCCTGTTCCACAGTAAGGGAAGTCACTGCAAAGGGAATCTATCCCTCCAGCATATTCTATTCATTGTTGTGTTGAGGTTTATATCCCTAGAGTGTGTAGCTCGAGTAGATTTAGTTTTGCTAAGATGGAGCACTTCACAGATTCAAGGCTTGAGCTCCTCCCTCTCCCATAATTCCCTTCTGCACTCTAACCCACAAATAGAGTTTTCTGCAGGAACCCCTGAGTGCATCTACCTCAGTATCTGTACCTCTGTACACACACAAACTTTAAAGTAAGGGAAATGTAACCCAGGACTCCAGCATCCTCAGATCCCCCTCAGAACACAGATGTGGGAAGGTGGGTGGGAGGTCAGGAATAATGAAACAGGATAACACAGATACCATGTTACGGTAAGTACATAACTGCTGATCTGATCTTATCCATTTCATTATTCCTCAACTGGGTCAGAATCGCCAGCTACACAAGTAGCCTGGGCGGCCCTATGGAAGGATGTGCGAGAGCACTGTGGAACCAAAAGATGCTCCGTTACTGGAGACAATATCCACTTTGTCATGAGAAACAAAGGTGTGAAGAGTGGACCAAATGGCCGCAGCACCAGTGTCATCTATGGACACTCTTGCAGAGAAGGCTGACGAGGTAACAACCAACCTAAGATAGCGAGACTTCGGCGGACGAGGTAACCAAGTTCCTGATAGAATGAACAGTGGAAATGCAGTCTGAAATCCATTTAGAAATTGTAACCTTAGACACTGCCTGACCATGTCTGTTCAAATGAGAATACTACAAACTGATCCAATTTCCTGAAAAGATTTTACTTACACAGGACTAAACCTATGTCTGTGTACATCCAGAGTATGAAGGAGATAGTCGCATACATCTGAATGACCCCCCCACACACAAAACAGGTAACTGAATAGACTGGTTGATATTTTCAGTGGCTACCTTGGGCATGAAGAAAAGAATAGTTCTCAAGGCCACCCTGTCCTTATGAAAAATTATATATGGCGGGCTTGGATAACAAAGCCTGTAATTCCGAGACCCTCTTGGCCAAAGTTAAGGCCACAAGAAAGGCAGACTTCCAAGATAGAAATTTAATATCACAGGAATGAACTGGCTTGAATGGGCTTTTGAGTGCGAGACTGCATCATCAGTCAAATCCCAAGGGGGAGAAGGATCTTTTGACAGGGGGCCCGACTTTCATGAAGGCCTTACATACTTTGGAGGAGAAAGTAGGCTCCCTATTAACATGAAAATTAGGAATGGTGGTCAACTACAGTTTTATGATAGAGAAACTGGCACATTCTTGATAAAAGGTTAATAAACACTGAAGAATATCTGAAACTGGAGGTAAACATGGGACAGTATTCCTTTAAGCAGCCCAAAAGGAAAAATGTTTCCACTTACTATTAATGTGTTTTTGAGCTGACTGTTTCCGAGAGGCTAGAACAGTTTTCCAAACGGGGGAAGCCAGCCTGGACTCATCACGGAAAGTAGAGAAACCATGCGGTTAGACAAAAGGATTTAAGGTTTGGAGTTTGCAGTTCCAAGGCACGAGAGACTAGATCCGGTATGGGATCCAGTATCCATGACAGATACATTAGATGAGACTGTAGATGGAGAACCACACCTAACGAGACCAGAAAGGGGCAATGACAATCATGGAACACTTCAGTCTGGGCTGGGGGCTTTCTGCAGTACTCTAACAGGATAAGTGGATATGCATAAAGGAGATCCAGAGGCCAATTGTAGACCAGAGACTCCCTCGGAGACTGCCCCTCTGGGGGAATCAGGGCAAAGTACCTCCTGCATTTGATTTTTTATTGGCGACGCAAAGAGGTCGCAACAAGGTTGGCCCTATTGGTCGAATATCTGAGAAGCTATTGATGGATTCAGGGACGAGTTGTGTAGGCTCAAGATGGACCTGCTGAGTCTGTCAACACGTTGGACTCCCCAGGTATGTGCATTGCAAGAAGAAAGCGAATGGAAGAAAATCGCCCATTCCCACACTCTTGTGGCCTCTCTGCAGAGCCAGTAAGAAAGTGCCCCCCGCCCCAGTTTGCTGATGCGCCAGACTACTTAGATGTTGTCTGTATGAACTGCAATCATTCCCAGAGGAAGGCGATCCTGAAAGGCTTGAAACATCAAGAGGACTGCTCTCATCTCTAGAATGTTTATGTACAACTCTGTCTCAGCAGGGGACCAAGTGTCTTGGACTGCTCTGCCCTGAAAATGCCCCCTCCTCACTCAAGCAGAGAAGCGCCAGTGGTCACTGTAGCCTGGGGGGTTCTGCCTTGGAACAGATCCTCTGAAAGAAGCCACCACTGAAGATGTCACTTGCGAATGGGTGTGAGACTGGTATAGACATCAGATGATAAAGAATGGACCATTAGACTGCTAATGTCCACTGAAGTACTTGCATGCAATACCTCACCAGAGGTACAAAGAGGATAGGATCATTGGAAGTTACTAGACTATTGGCCCCGAGGCCTTTAAAAGCCAGCCTACATAGACCCTAGAGTCTTGAAAATGAGATGCGCCTGCGGCGACAGGACCTCTTCAATGGCCCTGACCTGTTGGCTGATCAAGTAAACTCTGAGGTGGCAAAGCTGCAATTTCTGTCACTGTGTTGAGTTGGGTCCCCATGAATTCCAGACTTTGCTACATTGACCGTAATGCCTAACTTGCCAAAGGTCTACAAAAGGTATCGCATTGCAAACATCAGATCGATGCCTTGTGGGCACCATGAGGAGCCAATCGTCCAGATACATAAAGACCTTGAATCCCAGCAGTCTCGGGTGAGCTGCTACTACTGCCAAACATTTGGTAAAACACCCAGGGGGGCTGTGGCGAGTCCAAAGGGCAGGACTCCTAATTGAAAATGATTGGCTTCTAGCTGGAAGCGCAGATGACTCCTGCAGCATCTATCTTGATATGACAGTAGGCGTCCTGGAGGTCTATGGAGCACATCTACTCATCCTTCTGCAACAGGGTCAGGAAGAACTAAACAGTGACTATCAGGAACTTCAACTTCCTGACAAACAGATTCAACTTGCTGAGGTCCCAAATCAGAGATGCAGGTCCCCAGTATTTTTTGCTACGAAAAAGAATAAGTTCCGAATCCTCTTTGTCCTGCTGGGACTTCCTGGGTGGCTTTTTTTTTCTACAAGTTTTGAAACTTCTCCCAGACGTGCCACCCAGTCAGAGAAAACTGTCCCAGAAAGCACTTTCTTGGGACTTGGAGGAGGTTGGGAAAAGGGAAAGCAATAACACCTGAATAGGATATTGAGCACACACTGATTGTTATGACTGCCCAGGAGTTTGGGTGCAATGAGAACAGACCCCCTGACTGCCATCCAGGCCAGACAGTCTGGCAACACCTCAGGGGCTTTGAGAGGGTTTCTATGAGAAAGGTCTCCCTGAAGCCCTGGTTCTGAGGACTCTGTCTCTAGGTTGGCATCTACCATTGAACCCTCTTCCCAAGTCTCTGGAAAAGGAATCCTCTGGAGCATCCTGGAAGGAACTCTGACTTTCAGAACCAAAGTTTCTTACCTCCCCCCTGGTTTTTGGAAAAAGACCTTTGGGGGTAGAAAACTTGATACTCACTGCCAGAGTTGTCCCTTCCTGCTCACTGTGGGTCAAAGTCTCCTTGATTGGCCATTCATGAAAGATGCCTTGAAGAATTCTGCGAACACACACAACCACATCCATACAGGAAGCCTCAAGGCAATGCCTGCACCGGCCACTTGAGGTACCACCAAGTAGTACTTGGCCAGCTCCTTTTTGGTGGCCTCAGCAATCACAATGGCATCGACTGGAATGCCTTTGCTCCAATGCATCCTGTCTGAAGGAGGGCTCAAAAACTTAGCCTTCTTAGAGACTGGTTCCAAGGTGTCAGGTTCCTTCCATGCTCTGCACGCAAATAAGGTCGATGAGCTCATCCACGGGTTCCCAGGAAGCAGGTGGGCTCACCCCAAAAGTCTTCAGGAACACAGATTCCTCTAAAGATGGGGGTTGGGCAGACCATATGTCCTCAAGTTTTAACAGCTCTAGAAGGTCTCCAAAGGAGACTGTCAGGCAGACACCTGGGGGACTCATCCCCCTCATCAAAATCTGTGTCCTCTCGGAGGGACTCCATTGGCGAGTCCAAGTGCCTCCTCCTCCACTGGCTCTGTGTGGGGCTCAGGGGAGGAAAGAGGGGAACCCCCTGGAGTTTGTATGCCACCTGAAAGCTCTCTCAGGAGTACTGACCTTGGACAGGATGGACAGGTTCAGGGCTCAAAACAGTTGCAGGCTGGGACGTACCCAGTAGATGGAAAGATGCTGCGCTAGACCTGAAGAAAGTCTGCTCTTCCACCTAAAAAGCCAAAAGCAAGGAAACTCCCTCTCCGTCCGTGGTACCCAAAGCCACCAGGGACAAAGGAACAGGGCTAACCTTGGGTCTTGGCCCTCCAGACAGCATCTGCCTCGAGCTGTCAAGGGCTGAGGCCCCCCAAAGGAAGTGACCAATCCGACAAGCCCAGACCAGATCCCCTCCCCAGAGACCTGGCGCTGACCTCTCTGAGCAGACAGCTAATCTGATCCAATGGCAATGGGATCGAGCTGGTCAGGGACTCTGACGGAGTCAGAAAAGCATGCATTCCAGGACCCGTTGATGCCTCCTTTGGGTGAACCACATTCTGGAGTTATGAAACAAGGAGAGCCCTCAGTCGGCCTGAATACCAAGTCTTGGGATTTCTGCGTTGGATGCTGTCGCTTTTTCTACGACGTCAGGTCGTCGGAGGGTATAAAACATGCAGCCGACACCATTACATCAGGTTTTTCTTGGCTCAGATGTCAGGTGCCCCCAAAATAGGAAGCAGGTATGGAACACACCCAACAAAAAAGCAAATACACATGAAGATATGCCAAACAAAAAAGACCAGTAGAAGTAAAGAGAAGTCAGGGGGCTGGAGGGAGGGTAACCAGGATTGCAATAGTGAATACACGCGAACATCTACATTTATGTGAGTGTACACAACTGTACTATGTTCTTTGTGTTTCACTGTTGCAGTCATTACATTTGGGTCGATTCCCAAAGCTAAGGAAGGGTTGAGATAGTTAAGAAACATTAGGGCTGGCAATCAGGCCCTGTAAGACTGCTGTGGCAAATCCAGCTCTGGATTTAGAAAAGATAGGCAAGTGGTAATGCTTGGTGAAAGTGTGTACAGAGCTCCAGGTTGCAGCTTCAAGGATGTCCCTGGTAAGGACTCCCCTGAAAAATGCTGTAGAGGTTGATGTAGCCCTAGTGGAATGCGTTCTGATCCCCTATGGGGTAGGTTTCCCATGGTGTTTGCAGCAGATATGGATGCAGTGTGCTATACATTCAGAAATGCTTTGCTTTGAAACAGCCTTGCTCTCTGCCCCTGGAGCAAAACTGACTAGCAGCTGGTCAGTTATTCTGAAAGGCTTAGTCCTGTCAGGATAGAACCTGAGCTGCCTGTGCACATCCAGGGAGTGCAGGCTCCTTTACCCTTTATTCTGAGGATTAGGGAAAAAGGTTGGCAAATAAATGGAATGGTTCAAAGCCACACTGGATACCACCTTGGGCATAAATGATGGGCTAATCCTAATGGAAACCCTGTCTACATGGAAGATAATAAAGGGTTCCACGGCCATAAGGGCCTGCAATTCAGACACTGTTCTTGCTGAAGTGAAGACTAGAAGTAAAGCAGTCTTCCATGAGAGGAATTTAATTCTGCTGTGGCAGCAGGTTCAAAGGGCGGAAGGGTGAGCTTTTCTAATACAAAGTTAAGGTCCCAGGCAGGAGTGGGAGCTCTCCCGGGGGATCTTAAAATTTTGGCTCCTCTCAGGAAATTTTTGACCAGAGGATGAGAGAAAAGGGGTGGCTAAGTATTATATTGAGCCGAGATGGCAGAGGCATGAATCTTAAGCCCTTGTGGATACTTTCTGTTAAGTAATCTAGTATACGAGGCAAGATGGGCACAGTTGTGCCCCTACCTTGATACTGGCTCCA
>NC_056727.1:912565514-912617002 GCF_019279795.1 Protopterus annectens | reverse complement strand
AAATGGTCTCAGGATCCGCAGTAGGATTCTTGAAGAGAAACTTGTGAGAAGTCAGGTACTCTAATACCGGTCAGGTTTTCTGGGAGCTGGAGGTAAAGTGTCTGGGGCAAGGCTAGATTCCAAGAAGGCATCTAGAATGTCCAGAACAGGAGGGATAGCTAAAAGCCTGTGTTGCGGAAGGAGTAAGAAATCCCTAAGCCTATTTTTGGAGTCAGAGTAAACCTGACTTTCCCAGCTGTCTTCCGCTAATTAGGTAATAAGGTCTTCAACCATTCTAAGCATTTGTTTTTTAGGCACATGGGCCTGAGCATGCGGTTTGGACGTTGTTTTTCTGGGCGTGATACGAGTTTTAGGCCTAGATGAAGAAGATGGCGTCAGTTTAAAATGCAAATCTGTAGGCCTGAATACAACCTCAAAAGCCGGTGTCTGCACAGCGGCTCCAGACCCATCCAAGGTAGAGACATCCGCAGGTTCCATAGTCGGAGAAGCATCTCGCGGCATACCAGACTCCGAATGGGTCTCAGTAGAGGCCTGCGAATCTGAAGTAGCAGGTATCAGGGGCTGCGAAAGTGCTTCACGGAGTACCGGCGGACTGGCGACTAGCTTAACGGAAGCATCGTCAGCAGTTTTGGACCTATGCAGTCGGTCTCTGTCTACGTTTTTTCGGAAGATTGGCAGTTGGATGGCTTAAAGCCATTTCGGAGTACTGATACAGAGTACCAAAATAATTTGCTGCAAAAATAGCCCGACGACGAACAGTTCGGGGGTTGAATAAGGCACAAAACCGACAGCAAGGGACATTGTGGTCTGGGCCCAAGCAAGGAATGCAGTACGAATGAAAATCTTTATAAGGTATTTGCTTTCCACAGTTAAGACAATTGTCAACTGTTACTGACATCGGCTTGGGCAAGAAAAAAAGATCCCCAATGGGGTACAAATCTTTTTTGAAGACTTCGGGTCTGAAACTCGAAAATGAAAATTTCAGGAGTCGGCCAACCGGCACTTGTAAACTGCTTCTGCTTCGGGCACCGTACGGCAAGAAAGACTGATGTAATGGTGTCGGCTGCATGTTTTATACTCCTGACAACCTAACGTCATGGAAGAAGAGACGGCATCTTACGCAGGAATCCAAGCCTCTGGTTTTCAGGCCGGCTGAGGGCTACCTGCAGGCAGATAACCCAAATGTGATGACTGCAACAGTAAAACATGAAGAACATCCAGTCGTTGCTGTGCAAGAGGGGCACAATCGACTGCAGAGTGTCCAACTGAAACTTTGACTACTGTACGAACAGGCTCATGCGACTGAGGTCCAAAATAGGACGTAGGTCCCCTACTCTTTGGAACTAAAAAGAAGCTGGAATAAGTTCTGGATCCTCTCTTCCCTGCAGGGACCTCTTGGCTGGTTCTTTTCTAAAGAAGGTTCGCAATCTCCTGTCGGGTCAACTCTTCCTGACTGGGTGGCACATCCGGAAGGGCTGTGGATTTTGGGGGAGCTTGCGAAAAAGGGAATGAAATAGCCCCTGGATATAATCACTAGCAACCACTGATCATTTGTAATGCTTGCCTAGGCAAGAGGATGCAATGATAACTGACCCCCCGACTGCCTCCAAGGAAGGACAGTCTGGCAACTTCTCAGGGACGCTGCAAAGGTTTCTCAGAGAAGGGTTCCCTGGAAACTTGATTTTGCGGGCATCCCCTGCCCCTAGGGCGACATCTACCATTGAAACCTCTTCCCTGTCCCCTGGAGGAGGAATCCTCCTAAACATCCTAGAAGGAAGACTGTGCCTTCCGAAACCACATTTTTTTTACTCCCCCTTCTGGGTCTTAGCAAAGGACCTCTGAGGGGCAGAAAACCTGATCTCAAATGACCGACAAAGTCTTCCCTTCCTGTTCACTGCAGGTTAACGTATCTTTCACAGTGGGACCAAAGAGAGTTGAAACATCAAAAGGGGCATTAACAAACGACGTCTTGAAGGCTTCTGCAAACCCACTCAGGCACAGCACCTAAAGGCAATGTCCGAGCCCACCACCCGTGAGGACCCCATTGCAGCGTTGGTGATTAGCCTCATGGACAAATTCGCAACTGAATGAAGTGTTGACAGCTTCGGAGAAACCACCTTGAATTCCTCCTCAGACATGGACCCAGAGAGGGAAGTAGACCGTTCTTTATCAAATCCCTCTGGAAACGGGTGAAATGTGCAAAATAATTTAATGCTCGCAGGCTAAAGGCAGCTGAGGCTAACACCCGCTTTCCAAATCTGTCCAGAGCTCTCGATTCGCGATTGGGAGGGTAGACAGAAGAACTCTGCTCTGCCAATTCCTTTTTGGTGGCAGCGGCCACAATAGCATCAACTGGGATCTTTGGACCAAAAGGTTTTACCTGCTGGGGGACTGAGAAACTTGTCCGCTTTCTTTGGCACTGGCTGCACGGTATCTGGCTCCTTCCAAGTCCTGCTGGCCATGAGATCAATAAGAGGATCAGTAGGGGGGACACTCAAGAGATAGATGGGTCTGTACTAAAAGCCACCAGAAATACAGCTCCCGAGGATGGGGACTGGGCAGACCAACCGCCTTTGGCCTTGAGGATCTAGAGTAAGTCTCCAAAGGAGACGTCCTCCGGCAGTGATCTCATCTCCATCAGCATCTGTTTCCTCGATTAGGGATTTCATAGGGGAGTCAAGATGTCTCCTCTTACATGTCCTCTTCCTGGGTACTTCCTCCGCCAGAGGCTGCGGGGAAGATTCAAAAAAGGATGGGACCCCTGAGGGGGAGGGCACTCCCCTGGAGGGTAGGTCGGACGGGCTGACCAAGAGCAGAATGACTCGGGCTGCTAAAATACTGAAGCTGGGTAGGATGGCCATGTGTGGGGGAGGCAACTCTGATCGCAGAGAAGGATCTTTTAGCAGCCCAGAAAGCAGGAATGGAGGAGGTCCCATCCCCCTCTCCCGCTGATAAAACCTTAGCGGAAGAGAAGGCAGAACCCCCCTCCCCGGCCTCCCGCTCCACCAGACAGCACCGGAGCTATCGAAAGCTGAGGCGCCCAGGGGAAGAGACTGGTTCAAAAAACCAGGGCCTAAATCCAACCGCATGGATCCCAGATTGACAGCCGTGACTTGAGGGATGGTCTGACCCAGGGGGGACATGAACAGTACCAACAGCCAATCCTGCTAGGGAAGGACCCAAACTGGGCCCCGGACCTCCCCTAGCCTCTGCACCGTTCAACAGCCCCTGAGTATCCAAGCCACTGGTCAGATGAGGAGCAGTTAAATGGGAAGTGGGAGATTGGATCCCGACCTGTGGGCCAGGGAAGCCAGAAGCCTCAA
Source organism: Protopterus annectens (assembly GCF_019279795.1). NCBI lineage: Eukaryota > Metazoa > Chordata > Ceratodontiformes > Protopteridae > Protopterus > Protopterus annectens. Next base: position 912,613,679 of record NC_056727.1, on the reverse strand, counting down.
CTCCCATCTGAGCTATCAGAAAGGTCTGCATCATTATGTCCATATACCTGTGGGCCAGTGAAGCCAGAAACCCCAACTCCCATATGAACTTTCAGAAGGCCAGCATCATCCTGTCCATATCCATAGGAAGGGTACTCCTGGAAGATCGGGAGGATATGGAGGACCTGCTGGGAAAGCAGGTGCCTGGAGCCTGAATGTCTCTTCTTGTGCTCCCTAGAGCGAGACCTGTTAGGAGAAGACAGGACCTGCACCAAGGGCAAAGGATCCAAAGGTAGATCCTTCACTAGAAAATCGGCTCCTGCATGACTCTCGGATCTGACCCAATCGGAGCAGAAAACAATGAAGTATGCAATAAAAAACCAAGAGTGCACCAATGGCTAAGATAAAATCAAAAGCTGCAGTAAGTTTACAGTTTATTGTTAAAAGTAACAACAGGATCCAGGGAGTAAGCGCTTTCACGTCCTATGACGCTTCATCAGACTATAGGACGTGAAAGCGCTTACTCCCTGGATCCTGTTACTTTTAACAATAAACGGTAAACTTACTGCAGCTTTTGAGTTTATTTTAGCCATTGGTGCACTCTTGGTTTTTTATTGCATACTGACTGTCGTTATTCCAGAGTGCTTTACTCAGCAGTTTATACATCTTTTGGCTTGATTTTAGAAAACAATGAAGGATCAAAAATAACAATCCTCGAATCTCTCTGATCTGAAAGGGTGGGATCCATGGGCATGACTCCTGCCCTCGGATCCGAAGGTCTAGAGTCTGGCACCCTGAGGGAGAGGGAGCTGAAGAAGTTGGATCCGAAGGCTTTGGACCCGAACCCATGGATCCAGGAGTAGACTCCCCTGGATGCTCTTGAGATCCGAAGCTCTCTGATCCGAAACTGTCCTGGCTGAGCCGGATCCGAGGACTTTGGATCTGACAGCCTGGGACATTTGGATGGGACCTCCTCCACAGGAACAGTACAGCTGTGTACACTTACAATAAATGCAGATTTTCAAGTGCATTCACTGTTGCAGTCATCCCATTTGGGTTATCTGCTTGCATGTAGCCCTCAGCCGGCTTGAATACCAGAGTCTTCGGATTTCTGCATCGGATGCTGTCGCTTCTTCCTTGAAGTCAGGTCATCAGGGGTATAGAACATGCAGCCGACGCCATTACATCAGTTTTTCTTGCCCCAGATGTCAGGTGCCCCCACAATAGGAAGCAATTAAATGGTATGGCAAACCCCCATATACCAACAAGAAGGAAAGGTAGAGCCAAGAGAAGTCAGTGGGCTGGAGGGAGGGTAACCAGGACTGCAACAGTGAATACACTCAAACATTTACATTTATGGTAAGTGTACACAACTGTATTATGTTCTTCGTGTTTCACTGCTGCAGTCATCACATTTGAGTTGATTCCCAAAGCCAAGGAAGGGAGGAGGAAGTTAAAGAGCATTAGGGCCAGCTATTAAGCTCTGCAAGACTGCAGTGGCAAATCCAGCTCTGGATTTAGAAAAGATAGGCATGTGGTAATGCTTGGTGAAGGTATATACAGAGCTCCAGGTAGCAGCTTCTAGGATGTCCCTGGTAGGGACTCCTCTGAGAAATGCCGCAGAGGTGGATGCAGCCCTGGTGGAATGTGATCTTATCCCCTGTAGGGTAGGTTTTCTACAATGCTTGTAGCAGAAATGAATGCAATGGGCTATCCATTTTGAAATGGCTCGTTTTGAAATGGTTTTCCCCTCTGCCCCTGCAGCAAAGCTAACTAACAGCTGTTCAGACTTTCTGATAGGCTTAGTCCTGTCCAAATTGAATCTCCGTTGTCTGTGCACATCCAGAGAGTGCAGTATTCGTTCCCCTTTGTTTTGTGGATTAGGGAAAAACGTAGGCAAATGAATGGACTGATTTAGGGCCACACTAGACACCACCTTGGGCATGAAGGAAGGATTAGTCCTGAGGGAAACCCTGTCTGCATGGAAGATAATGAAGGGTTCCACTGCCATGAGGGCCTGTAATTCAGACACTCTTCTTGCTGAAGTGATGGCTAGAAGGAAGGCTGTTTTCCAAGAAAGGAATTTCTACTCTGCTGTAGCAGCTGGCTCAAAGGGGGGGGGGGGCTTTTCCAATACAAAAAAGTTAAGGTCCCAGGCTGAAGTGGGAGCTCTCCTGGGGGGGGTCTTAAATGTTTGGCCCCTCTAAGGAATTGCTTTAGCAAGGGGTGAGAGAATAGTGGTGGCTTAGGATTATAATGTGCTGAAATGGCAGAGGGATAAATTTTAACTGACGAGAAGGATAGGCCCTTGTGGAGCATTTCTGTTAAGTACTGTAGAATATGAGGTAAGCTGGGCACTGTTGTGCCCATCCCAAGCCTGGCTCCAGGAACAGTATCTTTTCCACTTTTCAGCTTAGGATTTTCTAGTACTAAGCCTCCTTGCCTCCAGAATGACATCCAGTACCTGCTTTACGGAGGGATGTTTAGAGGAGAGCTCAAGGAATTAGCCAGGCTGCAAGATTCAGGGTTTGAAGCTGAGAGTGCAGAATCTGGCCTGCCTGCTGGGACAGCAGGGAAGGGGTCTGAGGCATGTGCCATGATTGTAGCAGTGTCATACTGCGCAAGAGGGGGTACCAGTGCTGACGTGGCCTGTCTGGTGCTATCAGTATTGTCCTTGGCTTGTCCTGCTTGATCTTTAACAGAAACTTCGAGAGGAGAGGCAGAGGGGGAAAGGCATAAACAGAGAGCCTTTCCCAGGTAAAGGACATGGCATACACTTTCCAAGCTTGACTCTGGGGAGTTCTTGTGCAGAACTTGTTCAATTGGTAGTTCTGAGGGGAGGCAAACAGGTCTACCTCTGGAGTCCCCAATTTGTTCCTCAGGAGGTTGAATATTTTGGGTTCTAGTTTCCATTTATGTGGGTCCATGAGATTTCTGCTTAAGTCGTCTGCCAGTGAATTTACTTTGCCTGGCAGGAATTGTGCTTGTAGGCGTACTCGGTAGCTCAAGGCTGTGTCCCACAGAGCCATGGCTAGTCTGCAGAGATGGTACGAGTGGGTTCCCCCATGCTTGTTTATGTACCACATAACTGTGGTGCTGTCTGCCTTTACCATTATTTGTCCTGGAAGAATAAGGTCTTTGAAGGCTGTCAGTACATTCTGTACAGCTAACATTTCTTTTTGATTGATATGCAGGTGCATCTGTCTCGGGTTCCATTTTCCCTGAATGCACTGCCCTGCCACGTGAGCACCCCATGCACAGTCTGATGCATTTGTTAGGGTTTGGGCGGCGGCAGGGGGGGGGGTGTAGACTGAAAGGGAGTCCCTTGTTGTGGTAGCAGGCATCTGCCCACCAGAGGAACTCTGTCTTTATACAAGGAATTATAGAAATCATTGTTTCCAGGTCCTGAGAATGTTGACACCATAGGCTTTTTAGATACCATTGGAGTTTCCTCATATGCAGTCTTGCTTATGGAATTAGAATGCAAGAGGCCATGAACCCCAGAGCTTGCAGTATTTTCCTTGCAGATAGCTGGGGTTTTGCAGCCAATAGTTTGTAGTAGGCTGCCAAATAAAAGTACAGTTTTGTACCTACCATAAATGTAGATGTTCAAGTGTACATACTGCTGCAGTCATCACACTTGGGTTATCCTGCAGTCAGGCAGTCCTGCAGTCGGCCGAATCCCAAAGTCTTGGTCCGGCGTCGGGTTGTCGTCACTTCTTTCCTGACGTCAGTGCGACAGGGGGATAAGAGAGGCAGCAGACGCCATTTTCTTCAGTTTTTCTTGCCCCAGATGTCAGGTGCCCCCAACTAGGAAGGCAATACAAATAACTATGCAAAAATACCTTAGTAAACAATAGTACTAGCTGTTTGCAAATACACCATATAGGCATGCATCCAACAGACTGATGTACATGGAGTTATAACTAACACCCTGGTATATAGAGGGGCTGGTGGGAGGGTAACCTGGACTGCAGCAGTATATACACTCTAACATCTACATTTATGGTAGGTACAAAACTGTACTATGTTCATCGTGTTATACTGCTGCAGTCATCACACTTGGGTTGAATCGCAAAGCTATGGATGGGTGGCTGGTACTAAACTGGGTTAGGTGAAGCTAGGATGCCCTGCAGAACTGCAGTGGCAAAACCAGCTCTGGTTTTTGAGTATAATGGAAGGTGGCAGCGCTTGGTAAAGGTGTGCACTGAACCCCAAGTAGTTGCCTCCAGAATGTCCTTGGTTGGAACCCCCCTGAGAAAGGCTGCTGAGGTTGCTGTAGCCCTGGTAGAATGGGACCTAATATTAACAGGCACTGCTTTCCCATGGTGCGAGTAGCAAAAGCGGATACAATGTGCTATCCATTTGGAGATGGTCTGTTTTGAAATAGCCTTTCCTTGTGAACCTGCAGCATAGGATACAAAGAGTTGGTCAGTTTTTCTGAAGGTCTTTGTCTTATCAAATAGTAACATAGCTGTCTGTGAATGTCCAAAGAGTGAAGGAGTCTTTCTCCTTTATTCTGGGGGTTTGGATAAAAGGTGGGTAAATGAATGGTCTGATTCAAAGCCACACTGGATACTACCTTTGGCATAAAGGTAAGGTTAGTTCGTAAAGAGACTCTGTCCTGATGGAAAATGATGAAAGGTTCCACTGCCATAAGTGCCTGTAGTACCGAGACCCTGCGTGCTGAGGTGATAGCCAGCAACAGAGCTGTTTTCCATGACAAGTATTGTAGTTCTGCTGAGAAGTATGGTTCGAAAGGAGGCAGTGTTAATTTTTCTAAAACGAAGTTGAGGTCCCAAGCTGGCGTTGGGGGTTTTCTGGGGGGTCTTATACTCTTAGCCCCTCTGAGAAACTGCCTTAGTAAAGGGTGTGAGAATATGGGAGGATCTTAATGGATGAGAAAGAAAGGCCTTTGTGTAGCATCTCAGCTAAGTATTGCAGTATTTGAGGAATGTTTGGTATCCAAGGATTTTGACCTTTAGCCTGGTTCCATGCACAAAATCTTTTCCATTTGTCTGAGTAAGTTTTTCTGGTGCTGGGCCTCCTGGCCTCCAAAATGACATTCAGGATGTCCTTTGAGAGAAGTGTTGATTGATAATTCAAGGTACTCTCCATGCAGCTAAATTTAAAGTCCTGAGCTGACTGTGAAGGATCCGAGAGTTTTGCTGAGTCAACAGAAGTGGGAATTGAGGTAAGATCCATGGAGGGCTGCGAGTCAAGGTCCTTACTAATGGGTACCAGTGCTGATGTGGCCAGTCCGGAGCAATGAGGATCATTTGTGGTCTCTCTGATCTGACTTTCAGTAATACCTTGGTCAAGAGAGGTAGTGGTGGGAAAGCATAGACTGTCAATGCTGCCCAAATGAATGATAGGGCGTCCACTTTCCAGGCTAGGGAATGATAAGTCCTTGTACAAAATTGCTGCAGTTGGCAATTGTTGGGGGAGGCAAATAAATCTATGTCTGGGCGTCCCCACCTTTGAGTTATCATTGAAAATACTTGTGGGTGTAGTCTCCACTCGTGAGGATCTGCCAAATTTCTGCTCAATTCGTCTGCCAATATGTTTTCCTTTCCTGGCAGGAATTGTGCTTGCAGTTTTACTTGGCAAGTCAATGCTGTGTTCCACAAGGTCATTGCCTGTCTGCATAAAGGGTAGGAGTGTGTTCCTCCCAGTTTGTTTATGTACCACATAACTGTGGTGTTGTCTGTCCTTATTAGTAGTTGTCCTGGATGCAAGAGGTCCTTGAAGGCTGTCAGTGCATTTTGCACAGCTAGCATCTCCTTTTGGTTGATGTGTAGATGCATTTGTTTTGCAGACCATTTGCCCTGTATGCACTTGTCCTGCCATGTGTGCTCCCCAGGCGTAGTCTGAAGAATCTGTTGTCATAGTTTGGTTTGCTGGAGGTAAGACAAAAAGGAAGACCCTTGTTTATTTGACATGCTTGAGCCCACCATAGGAACTCTTTTTGAAGGCAGGGAATGAGAGGTATACTTGTTTCGAGGCTGTGCCTGCGTTGAGTCCATACACTTTTCAGGTACCATTGTAATTTCCTCATATGCAGCTTTGCATGTGGAATTAGTTGGATGCAGGATGCCATGACCCCAAATGCCTGCAGGATTTTCCTTGCAGTGAGCTGGGTAAAAGTTGCTATCTTTTTGAAGTATTGAGTCAGTTGTTTTTGTCTGGCATGAGATAAGCCATCTGGGCCATTGTATTTAAGCTGGCACCCAGGAATATTATGTCTTGTGAGGGTATTAGCTTTGACTTCTTTTTGTTTACTGTGTACCCTAGGCAACTTAGCAGCTTTGTTACAAATGCCAGATGCTGTAATAGAATGGCCTTGCTGTCAGCTTGAATCAAGCAGTCGTCCAGATATGGATAAATTTGTATTCCTCATTGTCTGCAGTATGCAATTACGGATGCCAGGCATTTTGTAAATACTCTGGGCGCAGTAGATAAGCCAAAGGGCAATGCAGAGAATTGATAATGCGTTGTACCTGCCAAAAATCTGAGGTATCTTCTGCAATCTTGTATGATACGGACATGCAGGTATGCCTCTGAGGTCCAGCGTTACCAGCCAAGACTCCTTGCCCAGCATGGGAAGAAGCTGCTGTAGTGTGAGCATTTTGAATTTGGGTACCTCCAGGTAAGTGTTTAGAATTGAGAGGTCTAAAATGGGTCTCCAGGCTTTGTCCTTTCTTGGTACTAGAAATAGTCTTGAGTAAAAACCTTGACCTTGCTCCTTTGTAGGTACCTTTTGAATTGCTTTCATATCCATGAGAGCTGAAATTTGCGTTTGTGCCTCTGCCCGTTGGTTTGGAGGCAGATTTGGCATGCCTCTCATCCATGGTAAAGTGTGAAAATGAAATCTGTAGCCTCGGATAATAATATCCAGAACCCATTTGTCCTTTGTTATGATGCGCCAATTGTGGAAATAGAACCAGCTTTCCTCCCAAAGGTGCTGCCAGGGCAATTTTGCTTGGCAGACGAAGAGAGAAGTCATTGTGTTTGTTTCCTGAAGGGTTGAGATCTTTCGTCTCCACCTCTGAGTTGTTGTATGCCATTGTCTAGACCTGAAAGAACCTTGTGGCTGGCCTCTGCCCCTTGGGCGTTTGTACCTACCCCTTTGGGGTCGGTCTGATGCAGGAAAGAACCAGTTTTTTTGATGGCCAGTTTCTGCTGAAACAAGGAGGTTGTACCTGTCAAAAATCTTTAACTGTCTGCATAGATTTTGCCTTTTCTTCCATTTTCTTTAAAACTTCCTCTGCTTTGACACCAAATAACACATCTTTCTGCAATGGAGCATCCAATAACTTTGCTTTGACATGTTCTGGTAAGGCTTGCTCTTTTAGCCAAGCATGTCTACGTATTACAGATCCTGTGACAGCTGCTCTACATGAGGCTTCCAATGAATCAAAACCACACTGTAAGGTATGCTTTCCCACCTGTTCTGCTGCATGCAGCAAATCCTGCATCTCTTTGAAATCAGGTTGGTCTGAGGGATCATTTTCTGCTTTAACTGTGTAATCAAGTACTGCTGATATTTTAGCATGTGGAATTGGCAGTTTAATGCCCTCATGTCCAAAGTGGCAGATGTATACACTTTCTTCCCCCATCTTTCTAATGCTCTGGAATCTCTTTCAGAAGGCAGTGGATTCTTAGTAGTAGAGGCCTTAACCCCTTTGGGACCCTGGGAAATGGTTTCCGGGTCTGCAACAGGGCTTTTATATAGAAACTTATGAGAATCAGGAACTCGGTAGTATCTGTCTGGTTTAGCTGGTGCAGGAGGTAAGGAATCTGGGTTTAGACTAGATTCGGTGTAGACATCATCCAAAATGTCAAACTGGAGGAATTGCAAGGGGTCTATGCTGTGGGAGAAGAAACTCCTCACGGAGTCTTTTCTTAGAGTCAGAGTAATCTTGGCCTTCCCAGTGGAAGTGTTCCCTCATGGTGTGTAAAGTTTCCCCAAAAGAGTAGTCTTCAGAGGGGAGACAGAGGGAATGGACTCTTCAGCATCTGAGTCTTCATAAGGAGGGAAGGAATAATCCTGGTCCTCAGAGTTAGCTGAGAAAATGGATGCTTGGTCAGAAGAAGGATCATCTTCCTCCAGTCTAGGCCTTTTGTCAGGAGGGGGTTGTGAACCCCTGATAAGGGTAATTAAATCCTCAGCCATCTTAAGCATCTGTTTTTGAGGCATAGGGGTCTGTGGGGGGGACTGTGGACCCGGTTTCCTAACTTTTAAGGGGGCTTTAAGTTTAGCATAAGACTTAATAGAGATAGGTGTCGGTTTGAAGACACCTTCAGAAACCGAAGGCCTGTCCAAAATCTCCGGATCACCGTCAGGGTTGGCGTCCGAGGGGCGAGATGGAACCGGCTCCTGAGGCCCAGCTGATACAGTCTGGGAGGCAGTAAGAATTTCTAAATCCACGGTAGTCAGGGGCTGCGTAGGCGCCTTGCTGAAAACCGGACAACCGGTGGCAGGCCTTGCTGAGGCCTCGGTATCTGGTCTTGGCCTTGGTTGCCTGTCCTTATCCTTGCGTTTTTTAATCATTGCTGATGTTGGTTGCTCCGACAACATGCTATAATTAAATTTTCTGCCAAAATAATGTTGGGCGAAATCTGCCTGTCGCTTGATTGTACGTTTGTTGAACCTAGCACAAAACAGACAACCAGAGACGTCGTGGTCTGGGCCTAGGCAAGGAATACAATAAGAATGAAAATCCTTATGAGGTACTTGCTTCCCACAAGAAATGCAATTATTAACTTTGTCTGACATCAGTCAGAGGCAAGAAAAGTTTCCCCAACGAGGTACTTAGCTTTAGAGAAGACTTCGGGCTGAAATTTGATTCTAAAATCTCAGGAGCTAGCCGACCGGCACTTGTGAACTGCTTCTGCTTCGGGCACCGCGCGGCAAGAAAGACTGAAGAAAATGGTGTCGGCTGCCTCTTTTATCCCCGTCGAACTGACGTCAGGGAAGAAGCGACGTCAACCGACGCCGGACCAAGACTTTGGGATTCGGCCGACTGCGGGACCGCCTGACGGCAGGATAACCCAAGTGTGAGGACTGCAGCAGTATAACATGATGAACATCTTGTTTTCTCCAAAGTGAGGAATGCCATCTGGGAAGTTGTGTTCAAGCCTGCTCCCAAGAACACAATCTATTGGCAGGGTACTAGGTGAGACTTCTTTGCGCTGATTGTGTACCCCAGTGAGGTTAGAAGTTTCTTTACGAATGCCAGGTGTTGTAATAGCAAGTCCTGGCTTTCTGCCCGAATCAGACAATTGTCAAGTATGGGTAAATTTGAATATTTCTCTGCCTGCAAAATGCAATGGCTGTAGCTAGACACTTTGTGAACACCCTGGGCACAGCAGATAAGCCAAAGGGAAGTGCAGAGAACTGAAAGTGCATGGAGCCTGCCCTGAAACATAGGTATTGTCTGCAGGATCCTCTTTATTGGAATGTGCAGGTAAGCTTCCTTTAAGTCTAGGGTTGCCAGCCAGGCATCCTTGGCTAGCATAGGAAGAAGCTGTTGAAGAGTTAGCATTCTGAATTTTGGAACCAGCAGAAAGGTGTAGAGAGTAGAGAGGTCCAGGATAGGACGGCCAAAAGTTGTCTTTTCTAGGTACCAGAAAAAGTCTTGAATAAAAACCTTGTCCCCTTTGTTCTGCTGGGAAAGGTTGAATAGCCTCGATACTGAGAAGAGAGAGAACCTGCTGTTGGGCCTCAGCCCATTGATTTGGGGGTAGGTCTGGCCAACCATTTGGGGTTGGTAGTGTGTGGAAGTGGAATCTGTATCCTTGGGAAACTGTTCAAAACCCATTTGTCCTGGGCAATGAGTTCCCAGTTTGTTGCATGCAGGGCTAGCTTTCCTCCTACGGGAGCAGGTAGTTGAGCAGAGCTTGGAAGGTTTAAGGTTAAGTCATTGTGCCATTTATTTACATAGGGGGTTGGCTTAATACTCCCTGCTTTCGAAGTGGGAGCCCCCCACTGCTTAGATCTGTGCGTAGTCTGAGACTGTAGCCTAGGTGGTCTGCTGTTCCTGGGTTTGGACTGAAGGCCTGGAAGGGACTGGAAAGGACCAGTTCTTTGAAGGCCAATGCCTCCTGAATCTGGGAGGCTGTACTTGTAGGAAATCTTTAACAGTTTGCACAGATTTACCTTTTTCCTCCATCCTTTTGAGGACTTCTGCTTTGTTGCCAAAAAAGGCGGTCTTGGATTAAGGGAGCATCCAGTAATTTAGCTTTAACATGATCTGTCAAGTTTTGTTCCTTAAGCCAAGCATGCCTTCCAAGTATACACCCAGTGACAGCAGCCCTGGCAAGATGCTTCTAAAGTGTCAAAACCACATTGCAAAGTATGTTTACCAACTTGTTCTGCAGAATGCATTAAATCTTGCAACTATGTGTTCAGCACAGTCAGGAATCAACATCATTTTCTGTCTAAGTAGTCCCATAATATGTTGCTGATACTTTAACATATGAAACTGGCAATTTAAAGCCCTAATGGCCAAAGTAGCATAAGTGTATACCTTCTTACCCAATCTGTCCACGGCTCTAGAATCTCTTATCAGAAGGGGTAGGATTTTTGGCAACAGTAGCCTTAATGCCTTTTGGTCCTTGGGAAATGGTCTCTGGATCCGCAGAAAGATTCTTGAAGAGGAACTTGTGAGAGTCAGGTACTCTAATACCTGTCAGGTTTTCTGGGAGCTGGAGGTAAAGTGTTTGGGGTAAGGCTAGATTCCAAGAAAGCATCATCAACAATGTCCACAACAGCAGGGACAGCTAAAGGCCTGTGTCGAGGTAGGAGTAAGAATTCCCCAAGTCTCTTTTTGGACTCAGTAATTCTGGCTTTCCCAGTGGAAATACTCCCTACGAGTATGCAAGGTTTCACGAAAGAAAAATCTTCTGGAGGGGAAGCAAAGGGAATGGAATCCTCTGCATCAGAATCCTTACAAATAGATGAGGGCAAATCCTGGTAATCAGAAGAAGCAGAAATATCAGATTCCTGATCAGAAGACTCAAAGAAAATCAGTTCTAGGTCTCAGAGGGGGAAGGCTGGCTTCCCCTAATCAAGGTAATATGGTCTTCAGCTATTCTAAGCATTTGTTTTTGAGGCATATGGGCCTGAGCCTGCGGTTTGGCCGTTACTTTTCTAGGCATAATGTGAGTTTTTGGCCTGGATGAAAACAATGGCGTTAGTTTAATATGAATGCCTGTAGGCCTGAATACACACTCCGAAGCCGGTGCCTGCACAGCAGCTCCAGACACATCCAAGGTAGAGACATCCGCAGTTCCATAGTCGAAGCATCTCACGGCATACGGGACTCCAAATGGATCTCAGTTAGGCCTGCGAATCTGACGTAGCTGGTATCAGTGGCTGCGAAAGCGCCTGAGTACCGGCGGACTGGCGACTAGCTTAACGGAAGCATCGTTGGCAGTTTTGGACCTATGCGGTCTCGGTCTTTAATCCTTATGTTTTGTCAGAAGATCAGTAGTCTGATGGCTTAATGAAGCCATTTCGGAGTACACAGAGTACGAAAGTAATTGGCTGCAAAAATAGCCAGACAACAAATAGTTCGGGTGTTGAACAAGGGAAAAACCGACAGCGAGGGATGTCGTGGTCTGGGCCTAAACAGGGGATGCAGTAAGAATGAAAATCTCTGAGGTATTTGCTTTCCACAGGTAAGACCATTGTTAACTTTTCCGGACATTGGTTAGAGCAAGAAAAAGGATCCCCAACGGGGTACATATCTTTTTTGAAGACTTCGGGTCTGAAACTCAAAAATGAAAATTTCAACAGTCAGCCGACCGGCACTTGCAAACTGCTTCTGCTTCGGGCACCGCATGACAAGAAAGACTGATGTAATGGCATTGGCTGCATGTTTTATACTCCTGATGATTGAGTTCTCTTCTAAATGACTATAAATTCAGCATCAAAGTACAGTTTATACATTGTCCAAAGGCAAGTTATTGGTCTATAGTTTTAGGATAGCTTGCAGGTTTTACTCTTGAGGAGTATAGTTTTTCCTATTGTTAACCAGCTTGGTGTCTGTTCGAAATGTGGATACAAGTAGCTCTTATTTAGGGCTAAATCTTTAAACAACAATATTAACAGAAGTTAGGTACTGCATCTGTGCCTGGGGTTAAGTTAGGAGCCTTTCTTAATTTTGTTTCGATTTCTCTGACAGTTACTTATTCCTACTCCACATCCCATACATTTGAATTTCTTTCTTTTGCTATTATCAGTTCAGCATCTTTATGTTCCACAGGGCCTTCACAGATACTTCTCCAAAATGTCTACTACTTTTTTTGGTGGAGTTTCTATTCCTTTTGCTTTGTTTCCCAGTTCTCCATAAAACTTTTTGGGGTCATCAATGAATTGCTTTTTTTGTATTTTTCCTTCATATTTACCTGCATATTTATCATTAGTTTATTATCCACAATAGTGTATGGCAGATCCTAGTCTGTTCAGATACTGTTTTGTTTTTATCACATCCATCTTAAGCATTTTTGTTGATCTATTCCCACTTCTATACTTTTCTAACAGTGACACTTCTTGTCTTAATTGCTTTATAGTTTTTTCTCTATTCGATACTTCAGTGGAATTATTTTTTCCCTTTCTTTCCCTTACTGCCCTGTACTTTTGAGGTAAGACTTATAGGTTATTAATTTAGCTGCACAGTAACACAGCTATTTATTTCTGTTACGCTACATGGGTTTCTGCAGATGGTCTTGATTACTGTGTTCATTTGTTTTATCAGGCTAACAGTTTGGATCTTGTATTTCTTTAATTGACATTAAGATATCCATCTCATTAGATAAACTCTTCCCTTAGATAGTTTTCTTCTAGGCTGAGAGCGTATTCTTTGCTGTTGGTTTCCTTTGAGCATTCTACAGAAAGTTTCAGAACATCGTCCTGTGACAGACCCTCTTTAGCTGCATCTTGCTTTCATCCGTTGATCTTTCATATGGGAACCCACTCACCTATCACTCCACAAAGTACAGTTTTGTACCTACCATAAATGTAGATGTCCGATAGGCATGCATCTGCAGTCCTTACAAATGGGTTGTCCTGTCGTCAGGCAGCCCTTCGGTCGGCCGGATTCCAAAGTCTGGGTCTGGCCTCGGCTGGTGTCGCACTTCACCCGACGTCATAGCGGCAGTTCTTCGGGTATAAAGGCATCAGCCGACGCCATTTTCCTCAGTGTTTCTTGCCCCAGATGCCAGGTGCCCTCTAGGAAGGCTAAATTTGGATAAATGCAAATGGTTCCAAATAGTAGAGAGCAAACAAAAAATAAGCATGTATGTACATATATACAAACAAATACACCATAATAGATTCCCCCAGCTAGCTACAAGATGGGAAATACCCTAGGAGTACCACAGAGGGGAAGGAGGGTGGGTAATCCTGACTGCAGATGCATGCCTATCGGACATCTACATTTATGGTAGGTACAAAACTGTACTATGTCCTTCAAGGATGCATCTGCAGTCCTTACAAATGGGTAGAATACCATAGCCAAACTGGGGGAGGAGGAGAAATTAGATTATGGTGTAGTTAAGATCCCTTGCAAAACAGCAGTGGCAAAACCTGCTCGGGATCTGGAGTATAAAGGTAAATTATAATGCTTGGCAAATGTATGCACGGAGCTCCAAGTAGCAGCCTCTAAAATGTCTTTGGTAGCCACTCCTCGTAAGAAAGCTGTGGTAGTGGCTGTAGCCCTTGTAGAGTGAGGCCTGATGTTTTCCGGAGTTTTCTTCCCATGGTAGGAGTAACAAAATCTAATGCAATTTCCTATCCACTTAGAGATTGTCCGTTTTGAAATTGCTTTTCCTTCCATTCCTGTCGCATATGCTTCCAGTAGCTGGTCAGTTTCTATTGCTCTTGGTCCTGTCCAGGTAGTAACGTAATTGTCTATGTACATCCAAGGTATGCAACGGTCTTTCTCCCCTGTTCTGTGGGTTGGGGAAGAATGTAGGTAAGTGGATAGCTTGATTTAAAGATACCCTGGAGACCACCTTTGGCATAAAAGTAGGATTAGTTCTCATGGACACTATCTTGATGGAAGATCAGGAAGGGCTGTACTGCCATTAATGCCTGTAGCTCAGATACCCTTCTTGCTGAAGTGATTGCAAGCAGGAAAGCAGTTTTCCATGGTAAGTACTGTAATTCTGCTGTTGCTGCTGGCTCGAAAGGAGGGAGTGTCAACTTTTCTAGCACAAAGTTCAAGTCCCATGCTGGCAATGGTGGCTTCCTAGGTGGCTTTACATTTTAATCCCTCTCAGAAACTGCCTGAGCAGAGGATGTGAGAAGACTGGAGGATCCAAGTTGTATTCTGCTGAAATAGCTGATGCATGAATCTTAATGGAAGAATAGGACAGGCCGTTGTGGAAGAGCTCTGCCAAGTATTCCAGGATGTTAGCTATGTTTACCAGTGACATTCTCTCCTTTTGCAGTACTCCAAATGAGATATCTTTTCCATTTTGCTGAATAATTTTTTCTTGTTGGGGGTCTGCGAGCCTCCAAGATAATGTCTTTAACCCTTTGAGATAAATCTGGGTTATTTGGTCTTATGCAATGTTCCAGGCAGCCAGCTGCAGTGTTTTCAGGTTTGGATGCAGGGTTTTGAAGTTGTTCTGTGTTAACAGCAAGGGAACAAGGGGCAGAGGCCATATTTGTTCCAGAGACATGCTCCTCAGTAATGGGTACCAATGTTGCCTTGGCCAAACTGGAGCTATCAGGATGATCCTTGGACGGTCTTCTTTGATCTTCAATAGCACCTTGTGCATCAAAGGAAGAGGTGGGAATGCATATGCTGTCAGGTTTTCCAACTGAAAGATAGGGAGTCCACTTTCCAAGCAAGTGGGTGGTACGTCCTTGTGCAGAATGTTTTCAGTTGGTGATTGTGTGGGGATGCGAATAAGTCTATTTCTGGTAGTCCCCATTTCCCTGTAATGGTTTTGAAGATGTCCGGATGCAGCATCCATTCGTGGGCATCCGTGGTAGTTCTGCTTAGGATGTCTGCTAGTATATTTTCTTTTCCTGGCACAAAAATTGCTTGAAGCTGAATGTTGAAGCTCAGTGCCACATTCAGAGGTCCATTGCCATCCGGCATAGAGGGTACGAATGTGTGCCTCCCTGTTTGTTGATGTACCACATAACTGTGGTGTTGTCCGTCCTTATCCGCAGTTGACCCTGTCGAAGAAATGGTCTGAATGCCTGAATTGCCAGTTTTACTGCCAGCATTTCCTTTTGATTTATGTGTAGGTGCAGCTGGTCTTGAGTCCATAAGCCTTGTATGCACTTGTCCAGCATGCGCCCCCCAACCGAGGTCTGAGGCGTCTGTTCTGATGGTCTGGCTTGGTTGAGTGCTGTGGAAGGGCAGTCCCTTGTTTGATTGACAGGCCAGAGCCCACCATTGGAATTCTTGTTTCAGGCATGGAATTATTGGAATCTGGGTTTCTAGGCTGTGCTTGTGCTGAGACCATAAATTCCTTAGGTACCACTGTAACTTTCTCATATGTAGTCTGGCATGTGGAACCAATATTATGCAGGATGCCATGTAACCGAGAGCTTGCAGGACCTTTCTTGCTGTTAGCTGGTTCTGCTTTGTTAATGCCATGAAGTAGAAAGGGAGTTGCTCCTGTTTTTCTACGGTCAGGAATGCCATTTGTTTTGATGTGTCCAAATCTGCACCCAAGAAGGTTATCCTTTGGGATGGTATCAGCCTTGACTTTTTTATATTGACTGTGTATCCCAGGGCTTGTAGTAGATGAATGACCCTTTCCAAATCTTTTGTTAATTTGGTTTTGTTGTCCGCTTGTAACAGGCAGTCGTCCAGGTAAGGATAAATTTGAATTCCCTGAAGCCTGCAATGAGCAATTACTGATGCCAGGCATTTCGTGAATACTCTGGGCAGTAGATAAGCCAAAGGGCAATGCTGAGAATTGATAATGCTCTGATCCTGCAAGAAATCTGAGGTATCTTCTGCAATTTGGTCGTATGGGGACGTGCAGGTATGCCTCCTTGAGATCTAGAGTTACCAGCCAAGACTCCTTGCCCAGCATGGGAAGAAGCTGCTGTAGGGTCAGCATTTTGAATTTTGGAACAATGAGGTATGTGTTTAAACCGGACAGGTCGAGAATAGTTCTCCATTGGTTTTCTCTTCTTGGTACCAGGAAGAGTCTGGAGTAAAATCCTTGTCCTTGTTCCATAGATGGTACCCTTTCTATAGCTCTCATCCTTAGTAAGTGAGTTATTTGTTCTAGAGCTTCTGTCTTCTGATTTGGAGGTAGGTTTGGCATTCCTCTCTTCCTTGGTAGAGTATGGAAGTGAAACCTGTAACCTTGGTCTATTGTCTGTAAAATCCATTTGTCTCCTGTGATGTAATGCCAGTTTACTGAAAATAAGGCTAGCTTCCCGCCTGAGGGTGCTTCTAGTTGTTCCCTGGTAGGCGGTGCCAGAGCCAAGTCACTGTGATTGTCCTGTGGAAGTGGTGGTGGCTGGATCTGTGGCTGTACCTCGCTGGTTGTTAGCCTGCCATTGACAGCCCCTGTAGGCACCTCTGGATTAACTACTGCCTCTTGAGCGCCTATTCCTGCCTCTCGGAGCTCTGGAGGTGTCTGGAAAGGACCAATTCTTGGAAGGCCAGTTCCTGCTAAACCTTGGAGGCTGGACCTGCAAGAAATCCTTGACTGTCTGGACAGATTTTGCTTTCTCTTCCACCTTCTTCAGAACCTGCTGTGCAGGGGAGCCAAACAAATTGAGCTTATCCATGGGAGCATCTAGGAGCTTTGATTTAACATGGTCTGGTAAGGACTGCTCTTTCAACCATGCATGTCTTCTGATCACTGTGCCAGTCATGGCTGATCTAAAGGAAGCCTCCAGTGCATCATAGCCGCATTTTAAGGAATGATTACTGACCTGCTGAATGTTATGTACCATTTCCTGCACAGATTTTTTTGTCTAATGGTTCATCCGAGGACAGTTTTTTAGTCAATTGGTCTAACAAATTCCTGATACTGAATCATGTGGAATTGACAGTTCAAGGCCCTAGCTGAAAGAGTAGCAGAAGTGTAAACTTTTTTACCCCATCTCTCTAAGGCCCTAGATTCCCTTTCAGAGGGGAGGGGGTTTTTGGTAGAAGAAGCTGCTACAGCCTTGGGTCCCTGGGAGATAGTTTCGGGATCTGCAAAAGGGGCCTTATACAAATGATAATGTGTGTCCAGAACCCTGTAGTACCTATCGGGCTTAGCAGGGGCGGAGGAAGAGAATCAGGAGCAGTACAAGCATCATTAAAAGCATCATCCACAACAGTAAGTACTGGAGGAATGGCTAAAGGCCTATGCTGTGGCAAATGCAAAGCCTTTTCCTAGAGTCTGAAAAATCCTGGCCCTGCCATTGAAATTGTTCCCTCATAGCATGCAAGGTTTCCCCAAAAGAAAATTCCTCAGGCGGAGGCAGAAGGAATGGAGTCTTCTGCATCAAAGTCCTCATAAGGAGAAAAGGGGCCCTCTGGAGGGTTTGAATTATCTGACTCATCAGAGGAGCCATCCGAAGAAACTGGCTCAGGGGGCTCTACTCTAGTCCTCTTCTCTGGAGGTGGGTGAGAGGCCCTGTCTGGATGTGGTTGGGATCCCCGGATCAAAGAAATGAGATCCTCTGCTAGACTAAGCATTTGTGAACTGGAACTAGGCCTGTGAGAGGGGGTCTTAGCAGGCACAGATTTGGTAGTTTTTGCTGCTTTAGCCCTGGCAAAGGCCTTAATAGACATGGATGCGAGAGGCCTAGCAGCTCCACGTGCAGGGGTAGAAATATCCAAAGGGATAGTATCAGATAAATCCTGCGAACCTGCAAGAGCAGGTGGGATTTCAGTAGCAGATTCAGCCAGGCTGGAAGAGGCCTCGGTAAGTGGTAAGCTTTCGGCCGAAGGAAGAACCGTGGACTCTGTTTCAGCCGAAACCGAGACACTCGCGGTTGGCTTAACCGCGGTTTCAGCCGAAACCGCGGACCGCGAGTGTCGGTCCTTTTCCTTGCGTTTTTTAGAAATTTGCGTAGTCGGAGTATCCGACGGCATAATGTAAGCAAAATCGGAGCTGAAAAACTCTTCAGCAAATTCCGACCGACGTCTAAGCGTCCGTCGGTTGAAAGAAGCACAGGCTAGACAAGCTGCTACGTCGTGGTCTGGGCCTAAACAAGGTAAGCAGTAAGAGTGGAAATCTTTATGAGGTATTGGTTTCCCACAAGTTAAACAGTTATTCACTTTTTCTGACATCGGCTGAGGCAAGAAAGAGTCCCCAACGGGGTACTTAGCTTTTTAGAAGTCTTCGGTACTTGTAGTAGTAATCTCTGGTTCTGACCGACCGGCACTTGCGAACAGCTTCTGCTTCGGGCGCCACGCGGCAAGAAAGACTGGGGAAAATGGAGTCGGCTGATGCCTTTATACCCGAAGAACTGCCGCTATGACGTCGGGTGAAGTGCGACACCAGCCGAGGCCAGACCCAGACTTTGGAATCCGGCCGACCGAAGGGCTGCCTGACGACAGGACAACCCATTTGTAAGGACTGCAGATGCATCCTTGAAGGACATCATTGACCGTCACACTTGCCACTGTTTCCTGCTCCTTCCCTTGTTGTGCAACTCAAGCTAAACATTTATACTGGTTTCCTACTGAAGGCTCCATAGCATCTTTATGTGGCAAGTGATCAGATGCTTCCCGTTCCAACTGCTTCTCCTTAATTTGGGGACTCACTGTTCCATCATGGTGCGACATCTACCTGCAAATAGTGTAATCTGTTCTGTGTCTAACTTCTCCATTAATAATACTCTTTTGTATTTTCTCCTCTTATTTTTTTGAATTGCAAAATGTTACCTAGCTAGATGCCTTTGCTTGTTTTTCTTTTCAAATATCGGTGTTTTTTTTTTTGATCAGTTTTGCTTTCTCCTTTGCATAAATATTGCACCATCTTAAATCTTTCTTTCCCATGTCCATATTTCTATTTCAGATGTCTCCTGTTCCACCAGTTTCTCCTTATTTTGGGGACTTATTGCTCTTTCATATTGTGACACATCCTGTATTAGACTTTCTACACTAAATCCTTAACTTTTGCAGGTACTCCCCAACTTCAGCTTGTTTAACTTCTACTTTAAAAAAAAAAATAACCTCACAAAGGGGGAACATAGGACAGAAGATTAGTATTGTGAAAGTTTCCATCTGGGTGCCTTTGCCCATATGTTATTTCAAATATCTTTGAAGATTTTTTTTTCTATTGATAAGTTTGGCTTTCTCCTTTACATAAATGGTTGCACCATATCAGATCTCTCATTTCTTTCCCCAAGTCCACTTTTTTTTTTTTTTTTAAACTTTCAAAAATCTCTAGGTTTTATTCTTTATATTTCCCACCTCCCTAGTTGTTTGTTTTTCCAAATGGCCCAAAGTTTATTGACGCATATAATGTTTTTCATGTATCTGTTGTACTAATGAACACAAATTTGCATTTTAAACTATTGACAATTTTTTTTGGGGGGGCAAGTATTTTTCCTCTCTCTAAATTTCTCTCAATCTTTCTGAATATCTTCTAAATGGAAAATCTGGGCTTCTTACATAACAGTATTAATACAATTTCTTTCTTATTCTCAATAATCCACTATCATCTTAATGGCTCTGTCAGTTTTTGTGAACTACTATGTCCTACAACAGCGGAGCCATCCTCACTCTTAGCCTGGCCTTACCCCATTGCAGGAATCCTTCCTTGCCTCGAGGATTCTACACTGCCATTTCTATCATTCCTGACTCCAGTGTGCATACCAGGATAGGGCTTTTTATCTCTGGACTTGTGCACCCAGCTGTCTTTTTTTTTTTATTTGTTATTTTAAACTCCTTGTGTCCATGATATATGCTCTATAAATTAACAGTCTATACATCAGTGTCTCTTGATGAGATTTTGTGAAGACAAGGTCCACCTCATGAAGGTACTCACAAAGACTGGGGGATGAAATCAGTTCCAGCAATATTACTCACCTATGCTTGCAGATTTCAACATCTCTCCATTTACCTGTTCTACCATGGTGATGTTTGCAAAGATGATGAGGATGGAGTGAAGAGTAGTAATTACGTTTTCTTAGGGTATAGAAGTAGTTAGGAACTACTTAGCCATGTTTCAATCAACAAAGGAAGACCGTTGTGCAAGTTCTTGGAGTTTAGAAAGAGATTTGGCAGAGCAGATTTGGGTGGAATCTTCAGCACATTAAACTAAGGTAGCATTTTTGTTTGTAGCAGTGTAAAGGTCATTGATGACTACTTGCAATGCATGGGGCCTACTATAGACCCATGTGGGACACCAATACTTGCTGTCAAGAAGGAGAAATTGTTTTTCCCATTTCACTGCTTGTGCTCTGCTAGAGATGTAGTTATGGAGAGTTATGCAACTTTCTGGTAGGAGATCACATCAAAAGCTTTTGATAAGTCTAGGAAGATTGTGGAGATTAAACTCCCAGCATTTCTATGGGCATTGACAGTATTAACAAAATTCAACAAAGCAGTAGTTGTGTGGCGATTAGGACAGAAGCTGTGCTGGGATGAACACAAAAGATGGTCATCTATTAGACAGTTGAGTTGTGCATGAATTAATTTTTCTAAAACTTTGAAAGATGAGGTAAAATGGCAGATGGCCTATAGTTTGAAAGATATGTATTGATTCTAACCTTCTACAGTGAAATAAATCGTTTTTCCATAGTGAGTATTCTAAAGGAAATGGCCATAGCTACCATGTGAATTAAATTTAAATGCTGTATTACAGTCACAGCTAAGCTAGTCTTCACCGTGTAATACCTTAACTCATTACCAGCTGTGTGCACCTCCAGGCGTTTCTGAAGTTACCTCCTACTGCGCCTCCAGGCACCAAATATTGCCTGTTCATATTAGCATTAATAACTTCAAAACCATGCAACATGCAAGGTATCAGAATATTTTATTGTGAAGCACACATGATGGCAAACACAACAGTACTGATATCCAACGTCTGTCAGTGAGGTACTTGGTAGAACTGCAAGGTGATAACAGAATTTTTTTTTTAAAGACTCAAGCCACACCCACTGGGTGTTAAAGGTACCAACCCAAACAGATGTACTGGATGGAATGAGTGAAACCGGTTGTGGAGGCCTATGAGATATATATACAACCCCTTAAGGATGCATGGGTTGTATCTACATGATTTCTGAATGCCCATGACAACAAAGCAGCATTTTACTGGTACTTGAGGACAAAGCTAAACCCCATTAGTTGTAGACAAGCCATGTATCAGACTTTGTGACCCTCATCACAGCCTAAGAGGATTGTTTGGTTATACTTTAGAAATGTAGAACTTAAAACCCAGTCTGATGCCCACAAATTAAGGTGCCTGCAAAATTTCTTGCAGTTTCAACTAAATGGTTTGTCTACTACCCTCTGCTTGGATATTGTAGACAGTTTCATTTGGGAAAGAGGAAGGTTGGGATTTTTTTAAACTTGGTTTCAGCAATTTATTGACTGCCGACAACAAATATTTTGGATGTTTGCTATGAATTTTATTTTACATCTGTATAATAATCTTGCCTGGCCTTTCATATGGTGATTTAATTAGGTTTCCTACAAACAGTTGCTGTTGCAGGTTATTTTATTCTTGACACTACTGTTCCAAGCTTCATCTCTATTATGTCTTAGCCATTTTAATTCTGGTACATCTGCACTTGAAATTACTTTTGCTGTGCTTTTACATTAAGAAATTCCAGGATCATCCATCTTGTGGCAGAAGGTGTTCACCTGGTCTTTCTGGGTAGGGAAACACTCTAAGGAGCTCAACATATGCTTGCTTATTGGCTAGAGGACATAGAAATCAGTTTTCAATTTTTTTCTCTGCTATAAATCAGAAGAGTTTTCACAGAGGTGTCCACTACTCAGTGGTGGTTAGCAGTGCTCTGTATAGTAGCAAATATCTAGACAGTAAAATTTCCCTATAAATATAGAATTAGGTCCAAAACCTACTGCAAATGGGGTGGAATTGCATGGAAAGAAACAGAGTAGCTTGTGCAATGAATAGCAGTACCATAATATAGCACTAAACATCTTACCATTAACCCCAGACAGTTTGCATATAGAATATAACTACTATATACCCTCTTGTCCTCAACTCCAGAAACTACCCTAGGAGACCCTATCCTTAATCTTAAACAGCCCAACAGGACTGGACAATTAAATATGCAATTTCCTAATCTCTCTGTGGCCAGCTTAGAAAATTTGGGCATCCTAAGGCAATACAGCAATTGTCTTATGTTCTTAAACAACCAGCTAACCAGTAATGAAAACAACAAGTATGCAACAGATGAAACACAACCTGAAGGCAAAAATCTCACATAAAAACAAGGTTGTCAAGAAGATCCACACTACATACCTCACACATACTGCTCACCCATGCAAGCACACAAAATGTCTCATGCTGAGGCCCTTACAAGAAACTTTCCCAAATCTCAGAGACCGCCAAAGCCACCTAATGGCAACACTGCTCTTCAGCAATCACACAGCAAACATCTCTCATAAGATTGTGCCTAATGCTCTACCAAGAGCAAGGCCCATAAGCCAAGTATATACTTTACCTAATACTTTTGTCACTTTGGACTCCATTGTGCAATACATAGATGCCTCACTCACTAAGTTAGAAACAAGAAGTTAACTGTTAATTGCGTATATAGAACCAGGATCCACAACATCATGCACTCATGTCACTGCACCCCAGGTGCCAATATGATTCCATCATAGACCATGTGGGTATAAATGACCTGAGACACACCTCACTGGATTATATAAAGGGAGATGCAATGGATCTCTCGGAATGTGCGTCACAGACAGGTACAAGCTGTGCATTGACAACTTTCTACATTCAGCAAGGATAATACCATGGTATGAACATAAGATGATTGATTATAATAATGGGCTTCGTTTCTGATGTCACTCCAAGGGAATCCAATATCTGCCAGCATAGGAAGACATGGTCTACAGGCCACATTGCTTTGCCAAGGATGGGCGGCACCTGTCCCACCTACATTTTCAGATATTGGCTAAAATTGTATCCACCCCTTTAGAGTCTTTTTTAGGCAATGCCAACAAGACAAAACTGCTAACATAGTGAAAGTCTCCAAGCAACCTTAAGGTGTTACTGCTCAATGCTTGCAGCCAAAAAGTACAGTTTTGTACCTACCATAAATGTAGATGTTCGAGGATCCACATTGCTGCAGTCATAACCTGTGGGTAGTCCGCTGTCCTCGGTCGGCCCGAATACCAAAGAGTTAGGCTGGCGTCGGTCATGGGCGCTCGGAGCCGACGTCAGTACGTAGTAGTACTTAAGCGCATGACCAACGACATATTCTCAATCTTTCTTGCCCCAGATGTCAGAAGGCCTTAAAAAGGAAAGGCCAGAGCCAAAATAGTAAATACCCAGCAACCACAAGTGAGAAAATAACAATTATCCCAAAGGAAAAAACAGCAACCCCAAACAATAGAGGGGAAGGAGGGAGGGAAAATAGGACTGCAGCAATGTGGATCCTCGAACATCTACATTTATGGTAGGTACAAAACTGTACTATGTTCTTCGTCTCACATTGCTGCAGTCATAACCTGTGGGTAGAATCCCAAAGCAGAGGAAAAGGGAGGCTGGCAAACTAAAAAGCATTAGGAGCTGCTAACATGCCCTGTAAAACTGCAGTGGCAAACCCAGCCCTAGACTTGGAATAAAGAGGGAGATGGTAATGCTTAGTAAAAGTGTGTACTGAACTCCAAGTAGCTGCTTCCAAAATATCCTTAGTAGCTACCCCCCACAAAAAGGCAGTAGATGTGGCAGTAGCCCTAGTGGAATGAGGTCTGATCCCAGCAGGAACATTCTTCCCATGATGAGAATAACAAAAAGCAATACAATGACCAATCCACTTAGAAATAGTTTGCTTTGAAACCGCTTTCCCTTGAGAAGCCAGAGCAAAAGAAATAAATAACTGTTGAGTCTGCCTGAACTCTTTAGTTCTGCTCAAATAATAACGTAGCTGCCTGTGAATGTCCAAAGAATGCAAGACTTTGTCTCCCTTATTTTGGGGATCAGCATAAAAAGTAGGCAAATGAATAGACTGGTTCAAGGCCACATTAGAAATCACTTTAGGCATAAAAGTAGGGTTAGTGCAAAGACATCCTATCCTTATGGAATACCAGAAAGGTTCAACTGCCATGAGTGCCTGCAATTCAGAGACCCTCCTAGCAGAGGTAATGGCCAACAAAAGCAGTTTTCCAAGACAAAAACTTCAGCTCAGACGTAGCTGCAGGTTCGAAAGGAGGTAAAGTAAGCTTCTCCAACACAAAATTGAGATCCCAGGAAGGAGTAGGAGCTCTCGTGGGGTCTTATATTTTTGCCCCTCTAAGGAATTGCTTAAACAAAGGATGAGAAAATAAAGGAGGGTCACAATCATAGTGAGCAGAAATGGCTGCAGCATGAACCTTCACAGAGGAAAATGACAAACCCTTGTCTAGTAATTCAGTAAGGTACTGTAGCGTAAAACTCAAATTAGGTACTGAGACATCAAAGCCCTTTGCTGTGCTCCAAAGAAAAATCTCCTCCATTTATCAGCATAAACTTTTCTAGTACTGGGCCGCCTGGCTTCCAAAATGACATCTAAAACCTGTTGAGGAAGCTGAGACCCCACAGGCTCTAAAACAGAATACGCCAGGCTGTTAGATGCAGGGACTGCATCCTGACATTGAGCAAATGATTGCTTGACTGGGACAACAAGTGAGGAATCTGTGGCAAAGGCCAAGGAGGCTCCTGAATTAAACTCCTCAGCAGAGGATACCAGTGCTGACGTGGCCAATCTGGTGCTATTAGAATCATGCAAGGCTTGTCCCGCCTGACTTTCAAGAGTACCTTGGGAAGGAGAGGCAGAGGAGGGAAAGCATAGACGTGAAGGTATTTCCAACTGAAAGATAGAGCATCCACTTTCCAAGCTTTTGGGTGAAACATCTTTGTGCAAAATTTTGGTAGTTGGAAATTTAGTGGAGAAGCGAACAGATCTATGTCTGGAGTTCCCCAAGCCACTGTCAACTGTTGGAATACCTGAGGAAACAATTTCCACTCGTGGGGGTCCACAATTTGTCTGCTCAATACATCTGCTAGGGAGTTCTGTGCTCCTGGCAGAAACCGTGCTTGAAGAGTGATGTGCAAACTCAGAGCAGTCTCCCACAATATCACTGCTTGTCTGCAAAGAGGGTAAGAATGGGTTCCCCCCTGCTTGTTGATGTACCACATGACTGTTGTGTTGTCTGTTCGAATCAACACCTGTCCTGGTTGAAGTAGGTCCTTGAAGGCCATCAGGGCAAATTGGACTGCTAACATCTCCTTCATGTTGATATGCAGATGTTGTAGTCTGGGAGGCCACGTGTCTTGAATCCATTTCCCATTGAAGTGTGCTCCCCAAGCCAAGTCCGAGGCATCCGTCGTTATGATCTGACTTGCCTCTGGTCGGGTCACAGAGAGTCCCTTGTTTAGGTGACATTCCTGCGCCCACCACAAGAATTCCTTCTGGATGCAAGGTATTATCCGAATGACAGTGTCCAAATCGTGGCAGTGTTGAGTCCATACAGTTTTGAGATACCATTGTAGCTTCCTCATATGCAGTTTGGCATTGAAAAGTACTAGAATGCAAGATGCCATGAACCCCAAGGCTTGAAGGACTGTCCTTGCAGTCAGCCTGGACAGTACTGATAACTGCTGGAAGTATAGGTGAAGAGTTCTTTGTTTGTCCGGGTCAGAAAAGCCATCTGAGAAGCTGTATTCAGTCTCACACCCAGAAAGCACATATCCTGTGAGGGTACTAGACTGGACTTTATTTCGTTCACAGAATACCCTAGGCACCTTAAAACTGCCATTACATACTGCAGATGTTGAAGTAACTTGTCTTTGCCTTGATCAGGCAATCGTCCAGATAAGGATAAATTTGTATTCCCCTCTGTCTGAAGAAAGCTATCACAGGAGCCTGGACCTTTGTGAACACCCTGGGAGCAGTAGATAAACCAAAGGGCAATGCAGAGAACTGATAATGAGAAGTACCAGCCCTAAAACGCAGGAATCTCCTGCAGCTGGGCCTGATAGGAATGTAAAGATAGGCCTCTTTGAGATCCAGGGTTACCATCCAGTGATCTTTGCCTAGCATAGGCAGAAGTTGTTGTAATGTTAACATCTTGAACTTTGGAATGTCTAGGTAGGTATTTAGAATGGACAAATCCAGAATTGGCCTCCAAGTGTTTCCTTTCTTTGGCACTAGGAATAGACGGGAATAAAACCCTAGGCCTACTTCTGACGGAGGTACCACCTGGATAGTTCCCATCTGTAAAAGCAAAGAAATTTGCTCCTGAGCCTCCAGCCTTTGCTGAGGAGGCACATCCGGCATGCCTTTGAAAGGAGGAAAAGTGTGAAAGTAAAACTTGTAACCTTGATTTATTATTTCCAACACCCATTTGTCCTGGGTGACCAAATGCCAGTTTTGTTTGAAAAGTGCCAACTTTCCTCCTAGAGGAGCTGCCAGAAAAGAAGGATCTGGCAGCTGAAAATACAGGTCATTGGGTCTGTTTACGGAAAGGCTGACCCCTGCCCTCACCAGAAGACTGTGCAG
Organism: Protopterus annectens; assembly: GCF_019279795.1. NCBI lineage: Eukaryota > Metazoa > Chordata > Ceratodontiformes > Protopteridae > Protopterus > Protopterus annectens. The sequence goes on along the minus strand of NC_056727.1, from coordinate 912,587,017 downwards.
GAGAACTCCAAGTCCTAGGTCTGAAAGAACCCTGAGCGTGAGCCCTGCCTCTACCACGTCTAGACCTGCCCTTAGACTGAAAGTCCGAAGAAGGGTAGGACCATCCTCTAGCAGGCCAATTCCTGCTAAACTTAGGGGGCTGCACCTGCAAAACCTTGACCGTCTGCATAGACTTAGCTTTATCTTCCATCTTTTTCAAAACTGACTCCACAGGAGAACCAAAAAGAACTTCAGATTGAAGAGGAGCATCCAAAATCCGAGCTTTAACATGCTCTGACAAATTTTGATCCTTAAGCCAGGCATGTCTACGAATAACTGAACCCGTAGCAGCCACCCTGGATAAAGCCTGAAGAGCATCGAAACCACACTGCAAAGAATGTTTTCCAACTTGGTCTGAAGCATGAACCAGCTCCTGCAATTCCTTACACTCTATACCCTCAGATAAAGCATCCACCTTAGATTTCAATTGGCCTAACAAAAAGTTCTGATACTTCAGCATATGAAACTGGCAATTTAAAGCCCTCATAGCTAACGTAGAAGAGGTGTACACTTTTTCCCCCACCTATCCAACGCTCTAGAATCTTTATCCAAAGGAACTGGATTCTTAACCACAGAAGCCCTGACACCCTTCGGCCCTTGAATAATAGTTTCCGGGTCAGCTCTAGGACTCTTATACAAATATTTATGTGCTTCTGGAACTCTGTAATATCTGTCTGGCTTGACAGGAGCAGGGGGTAAAGAATCAGGATTAAGTGAAGCTTCAGAAAAAACATCCTGAACAACATCTAAGACAGGGGGAATAGCCAGAGGCCTATGTTGTGGTAAAAACAAAATTCCCTAAGCCTTTTTCGAGAATCTGAAAAATCCTGACCTTCCCACTTGAAATGTTCCCTCATGGAATGTAAAGTTTCAGAAAAGGAAAAATCCTCTGGAGGAGAAGCAGAAGGACAGGAATCCTCTGCATCCGAATCTGAATAGGGAGGGTAATCCTGAATATCCTCAGCTGAGGACTCAGAGTAGTCTGAAGAATGCTCCATTCCCTCTAATTCTGTCTCCACCCTAGGCCTCTTCTCTGGTGGGGGCAAAGATCCCCTGATCAAAGTAATCAAATCCTCTGCCATTTTCAACATATGTTTTTTAGGAACAGAAGCTGAAGAACTAGGGCTATGGCCAGTACCAGTAAGACCAGGTTTAGCCTTAGCATGGCCTTTGGCCACTGAGGTAGAAGGCCTAATATCCTTTTGTAAGGATGGAACTACAGATACCCGAGAAGCACCCTCGGCCTGGCCTAACTCCTGAGAGGCCAACTCCTGCAAAAGTAAAGGTTCCCCCTGTGATTCAGCCGAGACCTCGGCCGGATCCACAGATTCAACCAGATGTTCCATAGAACCGGCGTCCGCAACGGACTCCTCCGGTTTAGACCTTAAAGATTTATCTTTACATTTTTTAGTGGTAGCGGGCGTCGGAGGATCCGACGGCATGTTGTAGTTACACCGCTTACCGAAAACAAGCCTGGCACAGTCTAATCTTCGTTTAATGGTGCGCTTATTAAATCTAGCGCAAAGCGACACCCGACGCCGTGTTCAGGCCCCAAGCAAGGAATACAGAGAGAGTGATAGTCCCTATGAGGTATCGGTTTCCCACAAGAAATACAATTATTAACTTCTTCTGACATCCGGATTAACTGAGGCAAGAAAAGACAAAAAGTTTCCCCAATGGGGTACTTAGCCCAACTTGGTCTTCGGTCTGAAACTCGATAACTGAAAATTTCAGAACGCCGAACGGCACTTGCAAACGCTGCTTCTGCTTCGGACCACGCGGCAAGAAAGACTGAGAATATGGCGTTGGTCATGCGCTTAAGTACTACTACGTACTGACGTCAGCTCCGGGTGCCCATGACCGACGCCAGCCTAACTCTTTGGTATTCGGGCCGACCGAGGACAGCGGACTACCCACAGGTTATGACTGCAGCAATGTGAGACGAAGAACATCAAAAAACTCCTAACCTTTCAAAGCCCCCCCAACACACTGGAGCATGCAGAAATCTGTGCCATGACAGAGACTTTGTATAAAGCCTTAGAAAGTATTCCAGCAGTGCAAGACTACTGTGCCTTCCACACAGTTATACCAAAAGCAACAAATACTGGGGCTAAAGGTGGAGATGTCTCGATCTAAGTTAGCAACAAACATATCTCCATGTTGGTTAAACAGGATACTATGAAGCTTATCCACATGCAAGTCACCATCAATCAGGTCAGTCACCATAGCATGGCTAGCTACAGGTCATTATCTATGTCCCTTGAGATGCAAGACTCTTATGTAAACCTGCTAGAGGCACCCCCATCCAACTAAACATCCAGTTCATGGGTGACTGACTACCCCTTATAGATTAGGAGACAGACTACCTGAAACTCACAGGCACACTGCTTCCTGGACTTTAACCACAAATACCATGGAACACACAGTGCAGGCTCCAACCAGAGGATCAAATATACTGGACCTACTACTCCAACACTGAAGAATGTGGTGTTCAGTCTCCCAAAGGCTGCTGAAAGGAGTCTTTGCCTGGCTAACAGGGCTTCCTCAGACCCAGCCTTGAAGGATCTGTTGCACATGTGCAAAACAAACTGCACCAGAAACACTAGATCCAGCGATCCAAATTTCACTTGAAACAAACAGATCATGGTGGAGAGATATGCTTGTTCCAAAGGATCCCCATGCTATGCAACAGGTTCCACATCCATGTTAAACAGGGTTCATCCCTGACTTTATTCAAACAAAGTCTTGACAATTGTACAGGAAACCATAAATGAACCCCCAGATGGCCCCATGTCCCTTATGTTCAGAGGCTATCAATAAGAAAAGTATTATCCTAACACCACCCTACAACTCCTTTGGTTACCTCTCTAGTAACATGTCTGCCTCCCCACGCCCCCGTACAGACACCCATGGTACTCGGGATCCAGATGGGTTTGGGGTGCATGGTAGGCTTTTAAAGGCCCTTGTGGTCCTTAGTCCAGTAAAAATATACGAACTTATCAACAAGTCATGGTACTGGCATAGACTAGAGTCTTACTACATGGAAGAGGAAGTTAGGTGGTGTAGAACACTAAAGAAGATTTCCACTTGCCATGTTTAAAGGCAAATATAATGGTATCGCTACTAAATTTTAACTCATTTCCAATTGCCATATATACTTACACAAGTCCAGAAGCTTACACCAATATATTTTTTTAAATAAGGGGGGTTGATTTATGAAGGAGAAATGCAGTATGCTGTACTACTCCAGCATGAAACCTCTTGAAACAAAGGACTACGTGAAAAACACTTATTTACATATACAGTTTTAACAGACGAGGTGGCGATCACTGCCACTACCGTTTTTAAACATTACTGTTTCATGTAATTAAGTAAATTTGTTAAAACAAAAAGTAAAGTATTCACTTAATACTGACTGTTGGGCCTTTTTGAACTTCATTTAAACTTCATGAAATTTAAAAGATGGGGGGTCAGAGATCACCACTTAAATGCTGCAGTTTCATGCAGTACTTCAGCAGAACATAAGCTAATGTTATTCACTTTCATTACTTACATTTTAGCTTTCATTAAGCTTCAGCCCCAACACTTCTACCTGGATCAGTAAATTTTAATAGATATTTGATCTCAAAACCTACCCCTCTATTTACTCATGAGACTGACCCATATACAATATGTCGTACTGGATATGTCTTTGTATTCTCGCATGCTGTCATAAAACTTAAGTTAGGTTAACGTTACTAGGAATTCGGCACAATTCCTAGATGAGAAATTTGCTAGGGTCATCTGTTAATAACCAATCAAGAATAACCTTTGCCACAGACTATCAATTCTAATGGCTGTTTGTACAAATGAGTTACTCTACATAAACAGATAGCATGGCCCTTCAACTTTCAATGTTCTTAGGCCAACTGACATGGTCATTTAGGATTATTTCTTGAGATAGGTTTACAATATGCCAAGACATTACATCCCACAAAGGTATAACTGTTTGCTGTGGATGATAAAAGTTACTACACACAAGACACATGATCAGCTGTAGACATGACATTGGCTACATGCATTAAAATCATCAGTACAATTAAAATTAAAAACAGGTGACATACAAGCAGCCCTGCAAGAGTATGAAACACTTTCAGCCCAGAATAAGGCAACTCTGACAGCTTTTCTTGCTCCTGGTGTACAATAGGGGACAGGCACTTTACAACCCTAATTCATAAAGTGGCAAAGGGAAGCAGCCATTTGTTCACTCTAACCATAGCCTCTGAATTCCTCTAAGATAAAAGGACAACAGGGTAATGTGGCATCTAGGACTTTTGAAGAGACTATAAAATCAGTTCCATTCTTAGGATGGTTGCGGTGTACAGCACGCCCCTGGTCCTGTACAGCACACCCACTCTGGGTGATAAAAGATCACCAAAGAGACTGCATCCAAGTCTGAAGGGTAGAACTTCTTAAAGCTCAATTTTTCCCCAAGCTGTTCACTCAATCCATTCTCCATAAAACACGCAGACAACCCACAGGCCAATCCAAAGAGTACCTCATAAACCAGAAAGTTTTCCCTAAATGTAGGTATCAGCAATAGTACCAACAGGACATAAAATTAGTTAGTTATGGAAAAAGTATACATGCTTCTAAATGCACTCTTAGAACGTATGGAGTGTAGTAACACTGTCACAGCTATTAGCCATATCACAAGGTCTTTATCTTCAATTACTATAGTATAAAGGGGAGTAGCCTGGATGACTAAATTCAGGTAGTTAGTGCTTTAAGTATTTCCTGAAAGGAAGGCTTGCAAGCATGAAATGAGAGAAGTCCCAGTCAGGGCTAACCTGTGGACTATACACTGTAGAAGTACCAGTTTTTACAGCTGAAAGTTAAGCCTGAATGATGTCTGCAACCTTGGAGCCTGGAGAGACCTGCAGCCTGGAACCTTCTTTTTGGCTGAAAGGGTCAGTGGACTAGACATTTACGAAGGTGTTATGTGTTTTGTTTTGAAAATGCAAAGCAAATTTGGTTAACATTTTACTTTACGGAATTTTAATAAACTTATTACATATTGTCCAGTGTCTTCTTGGAACCTATAAACAGGATGAGTCATTATCCAAATTTATTTATTTCCAGTTTGGTTACCGGGGAAGTCCACTGGGTCAACATGACCCATTTTCAGTGGAGGCCCAGGGAGAAAAGCTCCAAGAAAGCATTGTACAAGTTCAAATTACAATAAAATGCAGGAGTACACAAGTTAACATTGTATTGGGAAACACAAATAAGAATTTACAACAAGCATAGTTGGAAGAATCTGTTAAGAGAGAAGGGTGATTGTTACTTTTGATGCAAGGGAAAATGAGTGCTGAGAGCGAGTGTCAGTTAAATTACATTTGTTGAGGAATCAGATCATGCTTGCTTTATATACATAAAGTAGAAAGTAGAAAATGATTCACAACATTTACATTAACTACAGGTTTAGTCAAGTGAGCACAGCTCTAGGAATTTTAAGTTGGTTAAAGATAGTGAAGCTAAAGAAGTTAAAGAGAGCTTGTAAAGGGTTATAGTTGTGAGGCTGTGGGAGATTAAGAGAGCTAAGTACCAGGGGACAGGACCCCTACACCTAGGGCATAGAGATAGCAAGGATTAAGTAAATCTGCTTCAGAAGTAGAAACCTCAGTTCTTTGTATCTACAGCATCAGAAGGAATGAAATATAAATACCTTAATATAGACAAAGGAAACATTACTCACATACCTTTCTTCTTTGTAAATGGACAGCTCTATCTAACACAAACAGTACAGCAAACCTTTGGAAAATTCAAACACTTCTTCTGTAAGAGTATATATTAACCAACAGGAGTATACTGGGAAACTATCAATGAATACAATAAAAACTACTAGACTCTAAAAATGCCACAGATATTTAAAGCTCACAATATTCACAAAACTTTTTGGTGAATACTGTGAGCATTAAATATCGGAGGAGTTTCGCAAGTCTAATAGTTTTTACTGGATTTGTAATTTTCACCAAAGATTCTGTCCACCATTGTGTTGCATCATTTTTTTTGTTGGCTTTTGGAGCGATTTACGAATCCCCAGTGCAACTAAAGTGCTGGCAGAAGGTGATGTCAGAAGCAACAGGCTTACACTGCGTCTTGCAAAGGCATCAATCTGTACTACCCAAGTGTGCACTCCTTAATTCTCCCAGTCATATTCCACTACATGATCATCACATCCAGGTCCAAAGGAGCAGGTATGATAAAGTACAGCTGTGTACCTACCATAAATGTAGATGTTAGAGTGTATTCACTGTTGCAGTCATTACACTTGGGTTATCTGGCTGGCAGGCTACCTGCAGTCGGCCTGAATTCCAAAACCCTGGCCCGGCGTCTGTTGCGGTCGCCTCTTCCCTGACGTCAGTGCGCCAGGGGTATACAAGATGCAGCAGACGCCATTTTCTTCAGTTTTTCTTGCCCCAGATATCAGGTGCCCCCAAGAAGGTAGGCAATACATATTGCTTATAAAAACATACAGTAAAATAAAAATACCTTCATCTACAAGCAAATACACCACATAGGTTGTATAGGATAGAGAAGTATAGATAAGTCCCAGCAAAGAAAGGGGGATGGAGGGTGGGTACAACAGTGAATACACTCGAACATCTACATTTATGGTAGGTACACAACTGTACTATGTTCATCGTGTTTCACTGTTGCAGTCATTACACTTGGGTTGAATCCCAAAGCTGAGGTAGGGTGGCTGGGTCTAAATAGGATTAGGAGTGGCTATGAGGCCCTGCAGAACTACAGTGGCAAAACCTGCTCTGGATTTAAAGTAAAGAGGTAAGTGGTAAAGCTTGGTAAAAGTGTGCACTGAACTCCAAGTTGCAGCCTCCAAGATTTCCTTGGTTGGTACTCTTCTGAGAAAGGCTGCTGAAGTGGCTGTTGCCCTGGTAGAATGTGGCCTAATGTTCTTAGGCACTGACTTGCCATGCTGTGCATAGCAGAAATGAATGCAGTGTCCTATCCATTTTGAAACAGTCCTTTCCTTGTGATCCTGCAGCATATGCTACAAACAGTTGCTCATTTTTTCTGAAAGCTTTTGTTTTGTCCAAGTAGAAGCGTAGCTGCCTGTGTATGTCCAAAGAGTGCAGAAGTCTCTCCCCTTTATTCTGGGGATTTGGATAAAATGTTGGCAAATGAATGGTTTGGTTAAGAGCCGCACTGGATACAACCTTTAGCATAAATGTTGGGTTTGTCCTTGGAGAAACCCTGTCCGGATGAAAAATGATAAAAGGTTCCACTGCTATTAATGCCTGCAACTCGGAGACTCTTCTTGCTAAAGTTACTGCTAGGAGCAGAGCAGTTTTCCATGATAAGAATTTTATATCAGCTGTATTGGCTGGCTCAAAAGGAGGCAGTGTGAGCTTTTCCAAGACAAAGTTGAGGTCCCATGTAGGTATCTGTGCTCTCCTTGGGGGTCTTATGTTTTCTGCCCCTCTGAGGTACTGTCTTAGCAGTGGATGTGAGAAAATAGGAGGCTCCGTATTGTAATGAGCTGAAATGGCAGAGGCATGGATCTTAATTGATGAGAAGCACAGTCCTTTGTCCAGCATCTCAGTTAGGTATTGTAAAATCTGAGGAATATTTGGAACAAGTGGTTTAAGTCCTTGTGCCTGGTTCCAAGCACAGAATCTCTTCCATTTTTCTGCATAAGATTTCCTGGTGCTGGGCCTCCTGGCTTCCAAAATGACATCCATAACAGCTTTAGAGAGAGGTGTGTTCTGAGTGGCTATATTATTTGCCATGCAGCCAGATTTAAGATTCTGAGTTGGCTGTGCAGGATCTGATTGTTTTGAGTCAGAAGTTGAGGAATTTGTGGTAAAGTCCAGGCTGGGCCTTGAGGCAAGCTCTTTAGGACTGGGTACCAGTGCTGGCATGTCCAGTCTGGGACAATCAGAACAATTTTTGGCATCTCGTCTGACTTTTAGGAGTACTTTGGGAAGGAGAGGCAGTGGTGGAAAGGCATAAACTGTTAGGGTTTTCCAGCTGAACGATAGAGCATCCACTTTCCATGCTTGTGAGTGATAAGTCCTTGTGCAGAATCTGTGAAGTTGGTAGTTGTGAGGGGAGGCAAAAATATCTAGGTCTGGGCATCCCCATTTCCTTGTTATCATGCTGAAGACCTGTGGATCTAGTTTCCACTCATGAGGGTCCATGAGGTTTCTGCTTAGTTCGTCTGCCAGAGTATTTTTCTTTCCTGGCAGGAATTGTGTCTGCAGATGTACTTGATAAGTCACTGCTGTGTTCCACAAAGTCATGGCTTGCCTGCAGAGGGGGTAGGAATGTGTGCCTCCTTGCTTGTTTATGGACCACATAACTGTAGTATTGTCCGTCTTTAGCAATAGTTGTCCTGGATGTAGTACGTCCTTGAAGGCTGTCAGGGCATTCTGTACAGCTAGCATCTCTTTTTGATTGATATGAAGATGTGTTTGGTCCGCGGGCCACATGCCCTGAATACATTTTCCTGCCATGTGTGCCCCCCAGGCATAATCCGATGAATCTGTTAGTGTCTACCCGGCTGTGGTAGAAGTGAAAGGCTGTCCCTTGTTGTGGTGACAAGCCAGTGCCCACCATCGAAACTCCTGTTGCAAGCGGGGAATAAGAGTTATGATTGTTTCTAGGCTGTGGCAATGAGTCCAAACACTTTTTAGGTACCATTGTAGCTTCCTCATATGCAGTCTTGCATATGGAATTAGTAGGATGCAGGATGCCATGAAGCCCAAAGTCAGCAGAATGTTTTTTGCAGGTAGCTGGGTCTTTGTTGCCATCATTTGAAAGTAATGAGTCAGTTGCCTTTGCTTGTCTGGCGTGAGATAAGCCATCTGGGCAGTTGTATTTAAGCTTGCACCCAGGAATATTATCTCTTGAGAGGACACTAGTTTTTATTTCTTTTTGTTTACTGTGTACCCTAGGCAAATTAGTAATCTTTTTACAAACACCAGATGCTTTAGTAGAATGTCCTTGCTCTCTGCTTGAATAAGGCAGTCATCCAAGTAGGGATACATTTGAATTCCTTTTTGTCTGGAAAAATGCAATTACTGGTGCCAGGCATTTTGTGAAGACCCTGGGCGCAGTAGATAAGCCAAAGGGCAGTGCAGAGAATTGGTAATGCATTGAGCCAGCTATGAATCTGAGGCATCTTCTGCAAGATTGTCTGATTGGAACATGCATGTATGCCTCTGAGGTCCAAAGTAACTAGCCAAGCCTTCTTGCCCAGCATGGGTAGAAGTTGCCGCAGTGTCAGCATTTTGAATTTTGGAACACCCAGGAAAGTATTTAGAATAGACAGGTCCAGTATTGGTTTCCAGGCTTTGTCCTTTCTGGGTACCAAGAAAAGTCTTGCTGTGGTACTTTTTGTACAGCCCTCATGTCCATGAGAGCAGAAATTTGTTTTTGTGCCTCTGCCCATTTATTCTGTGGCAGGTCTGGCATACCTTTTGACCTTGGTAGGGTGTGAAAGTGGAACCTGGAACCCCGAGAGACAATATTCAGTACCCATTTGTCCTGGGAGATGATGTGCCAATCTTGTGAGAAAAGTACTAGTTTCCCCCCCAAGGGTGTTGCCAAAAGGTAAGTGCTTGGCATTTGTAGAGGAAAGATTGTGATGTCTTCTCCGCCTTTGGGGGCTGAAGCGCCCCATTGTTTAGGTCTGTATGAGCCTTGGGGCTGAGATCTGCCTCTCTGTGGCCTGTCTGACACTGGAAAGGACCAATTTTTATAAGAGTTCCTGCTAAATCTAGGTGGCTGAACCTGTAAGAAATCCTTTACTGTCTGCATTGATTTTGCTTTATCCTCCATTTTCTTTAACACCTCTTCTGCCTTAACACCACACAAAGTATCATGCTGTAATGGAGCATCCAATAATTTTGCTTTAACATGATCAGGTAAACTCTGTTCTTTTAACCAAGCATGCCTTCGAATGACAGAACCTGTAACTGCGGCTCTACAAGATGCCTCTAATGAATCAAAACCACATTGCAAAGTATGCTTTCCCACTTGTTCAGCTGCATGCAATAAATCCTGCATTTCCTTGTTCTCAGGACATTCAGAGCTTGTAAGCATTTTCTGTTTTAGCAAAGACATTAGGTATTGTTGATATTTAAGCATGTGAGACTGACAGTTTAACACCCTTACAGCTAAAGTCGCTGAAGTGTAAACCTTTTTCCCCCCATCTGTCCAGTGCTCTAGAATCCCTATCAGAGGGAACAGGGTTTTTTTGCAATGGAAGCCTTGACCCCTTTGGGACCTTGAGAAATTGTTTCTGGATCAGCAGCAGGGTTTTTATAAAGAAATGTATGAGAATCTGGAACCCTATAGTACCTATCTGGCTTAACTGGTGCAGGTGGTAAAGAATCAGGAGTCAAGCTGGATTCAGAAAAAACATCAACAATATCTAGTACAGGGGGATATAGCAAGAGGCCTGTGCTGAGGCAATAAAAGAAAGTCTCTGAGCCTTTTCTCAGATTCTGAATAATCCTGGCTCTCCTAATGGAAATGTTCCCTCATGGTGTGCAGGGTTCCTCCAAAAGAGTAGTCCTCAGGAGGAGAGGCTGAAGGGATAGATTCTTCAGCATCAAAGTCCTCATAGGGAGGGAGAGAATATCCCTGTTCTGAAGAGGAGTCAGAAGAAATAGAAACCTGGTCAGAGGAGTCATAGTCAGTGTCTTGCCTAGGCCTTTTATCAGGAGGGGGATGGGAGCCCCTGATCAAAGTAATTAGGTTCTCGGCCATTTTGAGCATCTGTTTCTTAGGCATGGATGACTGTCCAGGAGAATGCTGTACTTGTTTCTTTGTCTTTAAATGTGTTTAAGACTTTGCCTTGGCTGTTGAAGAGGTCTAGATAGTAAGCTGTGTACGTCTGAAAACACCCTCAGAAGCGGATGCCTGCTCAGCGGCTCAGGACCCATCTGAGGAAATTGTTTCCGTAGGCCCAATACCTTGAGTTTCCAGAGGCCTAGCTGTCTCCACATGGGAGGCGGCCTGTGGCTCTGAGGTAGTGTGTGTCAGGGGCTGCTAAAGCGCCTCACTGAAAACAAGCAACTGGCCTAGAAGAGGCTTAGTCGGTTTGGACCTTGGATGCCTGTCTTTTTCTTTGTCCTTGCGTTTTTTATGGACTCCAGTCGTTGGTTGTTCCAACGGCATGTTATAGTTAAACCTTCAGCCAAAGTAATGTAAAGCAAAATCGAACCGACGCTTAGTGCGTTGGTTGAATCTAACACAAAACAGACAACTAGCAACATCGTAGTCAGGGCCTAGGCAAGGAATACAGTAAGAATGAAAATCCTTATGAGGTATTTGCTTCCCACAAGAAATACAATTGTTACCTTTTACTGACATCGGTCTGGAACAAGAAAAAGTTTCCCCAATGGGGTACTTAGCTTTATTGAAGACTTCGGATCTGAAATTCAAATTCGAAAATCTCAGGAATCAGCCGACCGGCACTTGCAAACTGCTTTTGCTTCGGGCACTGCGCGGCAAGAAAGACTGAAGAAAATGGCGTCGGCTGCATCTTATATCCCCCTGGCACACTGACGTCAGGAAAGAGGCAATAGCAACAGACGCTGGACCGGGACTTTGGAATTCAGGCCGACTGCGGGTAGCCTGCCAGCAGGTTAACCCAAGTGTAATGACTGCAACAGTGAAACACGATGAACATCAGGTCTGTCAGACAGGAAGGGCTCAGAATTCTTCTCACTTCTTGCAAAGTGATTCACTATCATACAGGAAAGCAAGAGGAAATGTCTTTCCAAGCTCAAATACACCAGGGCATGCTACAGCCATCTTGGCAGACAGCTATCTATGTGCTCAACAGGAATATACTTGGGAAATAAGAGTTGTCATAACTACACAGAAGAGTGAACGCCTCAACTCTCTTGGTCATATTCCACCACATGAGCATCAAGCCCATATCCAAAGTAATAGGTATGACCATAAGTCGGTCAGCTATGAAAGGGCCAATGGGAAACTTCTCAATTCTTGCAAGTGAATCACTGTCATATGGAAAGCAAATCATCATACAGAAAGCAAAAGGAAAAGTCTTTCCAAGCCCAATTTCAAACATTAAGCCTTATGCCAAGACATACTACGGCCATCTCAGTAGATGCACGGTCATGTGCTCAAGCACAGGAAGTGCAGTCTTTGGACACTGGGACAGTCTCCCAATACTGTGTGCAGAGGAGCACTTCTACCATCTTCATGGTAGCCAACCAGTAACGAGTGTGAACTCTATCCCTCACCAGCACAGAGGCAAAAAAGTGAAGATGAATAAAATAGCAGCATTTGTTTGAAGAGGATTTAGCAGAGGACTGGCTTCCTGCCAACCTCAGCTATGGATTCCCTCCAACCCAGGCACAATGTCTCCCTTCACTTTCAAATGAGTGGCCAGGATGAAGAAAGTACAGTTTTGTACCTACCATAAATGTAGATGTCCGAACTGGATAGCATCTGCAGTCATAACAACTGGGTTGTCCTGTCGTCAGGCAGCCCTGCAGTCGGCCGGATTCCAAAGTCCGGGTCCGCTTCGCTGATGGCGCACTTCACCCGGCGTCATCTCTGTTGGTCTTCGGGTATAAAGGCATCAGCCGACGCCATTTTCCTCAGTGTTTCTTGCCCCAGATGCCAGTAGCCCTCTTGCAGGCTAAAATTTGGATAGATGCCAATGTTTCCAAATAGATAGAGGTAAACACAACAATAAGCATATATGTACATATATACAAACAAATACACCATAAAAGACTCCCCCCCAACAGCTAGCTATTAGGAGGGTAAACACCCTAGGAGTACCACAGAGGGGAAGGAGGGAGGGTAATCCTGACTGCAGATGCTATCCAGTTCGGACATCTACATTTATGGTAGGTACAAAACTGTACTATGTCCTTCATGGATGCATCTGCAGTCATAACAACTGGGTAGAATACCATAGCCAACTAGGGAGGAGGATAAAACTAGATTATGGTGTGTTTAGGATCCCTTGCAGTACAGCAGTGGCAAACCCTGCTCGGGATCTAGAATATAGAGGCAAATTATAATGCTTGGCAAATGTATGCACGGAGGTCCAAGTAGCCGCCTCAATAATGTCTTTGGTTGCCACTCCTCAAGAAGGCTGTGGTAGTGGCTGTTGCCCTTGTAGAATGAGGTGTTATGTTCTGTGGAATTGGTTTTCCATGGAAGGAGTAACAGTATCGTATGCAATTTCCTATCCATTTGGAGATTGTCTGTTTGGAAATAGCTTTTCCTTCCCTTCCTGTTGCATAGGCTACAAAAAGTTGGTCAGTCTTTCTGCTATTTTTTGTTCTGTCCAAGTAGTAGCGTAGCTGTCTATGTACATCCAAGGTATGCAGTATTCTTTCCGCTCTGTTTTGTGGGTTGGGAAAGAAGGTAGGTAGGTGGATTGCCTGGTTTAAAGACACTCTGGATACCACCTTGGGCATAAATGTAGGATTAGTCCTCATGGACACTCTATCTTGGTGGAAGATTAGGAAGGGTTGCACTGCCATTAAGGCCTGAAGTTCTGAAACCCTCCTTGCTGAAGTAATTGCCAGTAGGAAAGCAGTTTTCCATGACAGGTGTTGTAGGTCTGCTGTTGCTGCTGGTTCAAAGGGTGATAGTGTCAACTTTTCTAGCACAAAGTTTAAATCCCAAGCTGGTAATGGTGGTTTCCTTGGAGGTTTTACATTCTTGATTCCTCTGAGGAACTGCCTGAGCAAAGGATGTGTAAAAACAGGTGTATCAAAGCTGTATTCTGCTGAAAAAGCTGATGCATGTATCTTGATGGAGGAGTAGGACAGGCCTGAATGAAGAAGTTCGGCCAGATACTCCAGAATGTTAGGCATATCTATGTTTGACACATCTTTTCCTCTTTCCGTACTCCAAATGACAAACCTTTTCCATTTTCCAGCATAGTTCCTTCTTGTTGAAGGTCTGCCTGCTTCAAGAATAATGTCTTTAACTCTTTGGGAAAGTTCTGGATTAGCTGCTGCTATGTGATGTTCCATGCAGTCAGTTGCAGCGTTTTAGGTTTGGATGTATGATGCTGTAGTTGTTCTGAGTTAACATCAAAGGCATCAGGGTATTGGCCAAATATTGTTCGAGACATGCTCTTCAGTAGTGGGTACCAGTGTTGTCTTGGCCAGTTTGGAGCTATCAGGATTATCCTTGGACGTTCTTCCTTGATTTTTAGTAGTACCTTGTGTATCAAAGGAAGAGGTGGGAATGCATATGCTGTTAGGCCTTTCCAGTTGAAGGAGAGTGAGTCCACTTTCCATGCTAGTGGGTGGAATGTCCTTGTGCAGAATTTTTTGAGCTGGTGATTGAGAGGTGATGCGAATAGGTCTATCTGTGGCATTCCCCATTTCTTTGAGATGGTCTTGAAGATGTCCGTGTGCAGCTTCCATTCGTGGGCATCCGGTGTCGCACTGCTTAATATGTCTGCTAGAGAAATGTCTTTTGCCGGTACAAATATTGCCTGTAACTGAATGTTGTAGCTGAGTGCCAGGGTCCACAGCTCCAAGGTCATTCTGCATAGGGGGTATGAATGAGTGCCTCCCTGTTTGTTGATGTACCACATGACTGTGGTGTTGTCTGTCCTTATCAACTGGCCCTCTTTGAGAAATGGTTTGAACTTTTGGATTGCCAGTTTTACTGCCAGCATTTCTTTTAGATTGATGTGCAGGTGAAGTTGATCCTGTGTCCACAATCCTTGCACGCATTTGTCCAGCATGTGGGCCCCCATCCTAGGTCTGAAGCGTCTGTTGTGATGGTCTGGCTTGGTTGACATCTGCAAAGGGTAGGCCTGGGTTTGACTGGCATGCCTGAGCCCACCATAGGAACTCCTGTTTTAAGCATGGAATTAGTGGGATTTCTGTTTCTAGACTGTGTCTGTGTTGGGACCATAAATTCTTTAGGTACCACTGTAGTTTCTCATATGTAGTCTGGCAAATGGGACCAAGATTATGCATGATGCCATGAAGCCCAAGGCCTGCAGAACTTTTCTTGCTGTTAACTTGTTCAGTTTTGTTAGTGCCAAGAAGTAAAGAGGAAGTTCTTTTGTTTTTCTGTAGTCAGGAATGCCATTTGTTGTACTGTGTCCAATTCCGCCCAAGAATCTCCTTGTTTGGGATGGTATCAGCCTTGACTTTTGTAAATTGACTGTGTATCCCAGTCCTTGTAGCAAGTAAATGACCCTTTGCAAATCTGTTGTCAGCTTGCTTTTGTTGTCCCTTGTAGCAGGCAGTCGTCCAGGTATGGGTAAATTTGAATTCCTGTAGTCTGCAATGGGCGATTACTGATGCCAGGCATTTTGTGAATACTCTGGGCAGTAGATAAGCCAAAGGGCAATGCTGAGAATTGATAGTGCTCTGATCCTGCAAGAAATCTGAGGTATCTTCTGCAGATTGGTCGAATGGGGACGTGCAGGTATGCCTCCTTGAGATCTAGAGTTACCAGCCAAGACTCCTTGCCCAGCATGGGAAGAAGTTGCTGTAGGGTCAGCATTTTGAATTTTGGGACAATGATGTATGTATTTAAGGTGGACAGGTCGAGAATTGGTCTCCAACTTTTTCCTTTCTTGGAACTAGGAATAGTCTGGAGTAGAACCCCTTTCCTTGTTCTGCTGTTGGCACTCTTTCCACAGCTCTTATGTTTGCTAACTCCATTATCTGGCGTAGAGCCTCTGTTTTTTGATTTGGAGGTAGATTTGGCATTCCTCTTTTGACTGGTAAAGTGTGGAAGTGAAACCAGTAACCTTGATCTATGGTTTGTAAAATCCACTTGTCTTTTGTTATGTAGTGCCAGTTCTTTGAAAATAAGGTTAACTTTCCGCCTAGAGGAGCTGCTATTTGTTCCCTGGTAGGTGGATTTAGGATTAAGTCACTGTGGCTGTGTCTGTGCCTCTGTTGTTACCTTGCCACTGTCGTCCTCTGTAGGCACCTCCTCTGGATTGGTTTCTGCCTCTGGAACGTCTATTCCTGCCCCTTTGAAATTTTGTGGAGTCAGGAAAGGACCAATTTTTGGCAGGCCAGTTCCTGCTAAACCTTGGGGGTTGAACCTGCAAGAAATCTTTAACAGTTTGAACAGATTTTGCCTTTTCTTCCATTTTCTTCATAACCTGCTGGGCAGGTGTACCAAACAAACTTGTCTTGTCCATAGGAGCATCTAGCAACTTAGCTTTAACATGATCCGTAAAGCTTGTTCCTTTAGCCATGCATGCCTTCTTATCACTGTGCCTGTCATGGCTGATCTAAATGAAGCCTCCAGTGCATCATAGCCACATTTTAAGGAATGGTTGCTAACCTGTTGTATGTTATTTACCATCTCTAATACATATTTCTTATCAAGAGATTCATCAGTGGTTAGTTTTTAGTTAACTGATCAAGCATAAACTCTTGGTATTGTATCATGTGAAACTGACAGTTTAAAGCTCTAGCTGAGAGAGTAGCTGAAGTGTAGACCTTTTACCCCATCTGTCTAGTGACCTTGCTTCCCTTTCAGAAGGAATAGGGTTTTAGCTGTGGTCGGCTACTGCCTTGGGACCCTGGGATATAGTTTCTGGGTCTGCAAGTGGGGCCTTGTAAAGGTGGTGATGAGTATCTGGCACCCTGTAAAATCTGTCTGGTTTGGCAGGGGCTGGGGTAAAGAATCTGGAGCGAGCAAACATCATTGAAAGCATCATCCACCACAGAGAGACAGGAGGTATAGCTAAGGGCCTGTGCTGTGGGAGGTGCAGAAAGGTCCTAAGTCTTTTCTGGAGTCTGAAAATCCTGTTGCTGCCATTGGAACTGTTCTCGCATGGCATGCAAGGTTTCCCAAAGGAGAATTCTTCTGGTGGGAAGCAGCTGGAATGGATTCTTCAGCATCAGAATCTTCAAATTGGAGAAGGGAGCCTCAGGCTGGTCAGTTATGTCTGATTCATCAGCAGAATCATCAGAAGACACTGGCTCAGGGGCTCTGCCCTAGGTCTCTTCTCTGGGGGCTGAGAGGCCCTGTCTGGGTGAGATTGAGATCCTCTAATTAAAGAAATTAAATCTTCTGCCAAAGAAAGCATTTGAGAACTAGAAGAGGGCCTGGATGTGGGGGTTTAACAGGCACTGTTTTAGTAGTCTTGGCTGCTTTAGCCCTGGCGAAGGCATTAATGGACATGGCAGCTGAAGGACTAGCAGCACCACGTGCTGGGGTAGTGGCATCCAAGGTGCTGATGTCTGATAAGTCAACCACCGTAGTGGGTAAAATTTCTGAGGTCGATTCAAGAGTTGTAGCAGGGCCTCAGTTGTAAGAATAGGTTCAGCTGTACTTTGAGCAGTTTTCTCGGTTTCGCCGAAACCGAGACACTCGTTTGCTTTACCGTGGTTTCGGCCGAAACCGCGGACCGCGAGTGTCGGTCTTTATCTTTGCTTTTTGGGGTAGTCGGAGGATCCGACGGCATAATGTACGCAAAATCAGAACCGAAAAACTGTTCTGCAAACTCCGACCGACGCCTAAGCGTTCGGTTGAAAGAGGCACAGGCGAACAGGCTGCTACGTCGTGGGCTGGGCCTAAACAATGCAGACAGTAAGAGTGGAAATCTTTATGTGGTATTTGTTTCCCACAGGTTAAATAATTGTTAACTTTTTCTGACATCGGCTGAGGCAAGAAAGAGTCCCCAACGGGTACTTAGCTTTAGAAGTCTTCAAGTAGTATTCGTAGAAGTAATCTCTGGATCCGACCGACCGGCACTTGCGAACAGCTTCTGCTTCGGGCGCCACGCAGCAAGAAAGACTGAGGAAAATGGCGTCGGCTGATGCTTTTATACCCGAAGACCAACAGAGATGACGTCGGGTGGAGTGCGACATCAGCCGAAGCCGGACCCGGACTTTGGAATCCGGCCGACTGCAGGGCTGCCTGACGACAGGACAACCCACTTGTTATGACTGCAGATGCATCCATGAAGGACATCTGGTACTGTGGGCACATCTAAACACTGTGTTCATTCCCAGGCAGTAGTGACAGCTGCTATGAAAGTTCTGGCAGCTGATCTGGCAACTGCAGACACACAAGCCTTACATTTCTTCACCATCACATGCAGGATCTATTCTACGACAGCAAACAAACTAAAAACTTAACAGGATAAAATTCTGACCCGGCACAAAAGTACAGGAAATGTAAATCTGATTACATTCTGCTAAATTCAGCGTGGTAATGCCACTGTAAGTATGACAAAGTAGATTTCTCAAAAGCAAGGGAGCTACAGATATGAAGAAATGCAATGAGAGAGTCTTCAAAGAAAGCTATTACCTCAGTGCAAGGGACTCGAAGAAACAAGCTCAACATATGTCTAAATGGGTCTACATTATAACATCTAACTCTCAAAACTTCGAATGTTATACCATCGAACCCAAAACCTCGAAGACTGACAATATCGAAGCCGCAGAACATAGAGTTCTTTCCCAGGGAAAGAATTCAGTGGGCAGTTTCCGCAGCTTCGCTATTTCCTCCACTGTGGTGCGATCTCGGAGTTGGCATATTTAAGTATAGGGTGGGGGGGGTGAAGCCCCCCACCTTAGAAACAGTTTGCAGTGTTTCGATACTGAACAGCAATCCCCCCCCTCCCGGGGGGGGGAATCGCTGTTCTCAGTCTTCTGGGTTTTCAGCTTTCGTGGTTTTGGGTTCGATGTTATAACATTCAAAGTTTTGAGACTTCAATGTTATAATATAGACCCATCTAAACAACTCCACACTGCATTTTGTATAAAAAAAATAGTCGGACATTCTATAAACTGAATACACAGCAAGATTCCTCGTATGGTTTAAGTTATTCAAAAGCCAACAAAGGATGCATTATAGAATTTTACTACTGCATTATAGCAAACACTCATTTACAGTATTGTACAAAGTTAGTTAAAAATTACAACAGTATGCAATGCGCCATATCTCACATACCCTTCTCCTTGGGTAACAGGCAACTTTTTCTTTAGGAATTCTTTGTCCTCTGCATTTAGAATGAGGAAGCCCTTGATCTGAGTTGCACTGTACATAGACATGAATCCCAGTTCATCCCGGCGGCTGACGAAACAGTCAGGATGATACCAGCGATCAATCATTCCCAACTGAGGCTTTTCTGGATCAATCATCTTCTTAGAAATCCTAATCTGGTCCTAAAAAGACAAAAATTACTCAATACTGGTGTATCTCTAGGTGTTGTGTCTAGATAAAAAAAAAAAAAAAAAAAAAAAAAAACCAGAAAAAAGAGCTCACACACAGACACTGTTCTTAATTTACCAACAGAAGCCAGTGGCTTTGTAGGAAAGAAAGCTAAACACTGCAACAAAACAAAATACAGATGGATATTTGAAATACAGCAAGAAACTGATGTGATTTTCTAACAGGCTGCAATGATTCTTAGACAAGGCCAGCGAGATGAATAATCATGTTATGACTTTTCAATATGAATATTCATCATTGTGAAATAATGCAAGCAGTGCACTATTCCTCTCATCACTTTACTGTCATAAAATGGAGTCTAAACTTGAAAAATATGAGCCAAGTTATTTTAAATCTGAGACGCACAGATTTGACACAATGCAATGACATATGTAAATAAGCCCACGACCTGAAATGTTCCTTTACCTTTCTTTCGGATGCTCTTTTCAAACAAGGCGGCAAGCAGTTCTCTTCAAATCAAGTCATGATCTAATGGATAGCCTACATCAACTTGTGATAGTTTCATAGGTCACACAGCTAATATCTACTTTAAGGTACATCTTTGGTCTAGGTCATTTCCCCTCATCACTGCAGGACCTCCGGTGATGAGTAAAGAATAGTTGTGTAAAATCTCACCATAACCATAGTTGCTCCTTCTGTTCCATGTTGCAGTATTCATACTGTGGGGGATCCTCTGGCCTCAGGCAACTGGAATGTCAGCTCCTACGCAAAAGCTAAAGCCTGGTTGCTGCTAGTGCATGGGATGTCACACGCAGGGCCATAAACCAGGGGCCTTAAATGTAACATCTGCACGCACCGACCTCAGAACTGACTGCTCAGTCGGACAATAGTCTAGACAGTCTAGTCTAGACAGATGCCCTCTAGACAGGTGAAGTGTAATGAGAAGGGATAGGTCAGAGGGAAGGAATACTGCAACATGGAAGAAAAAGACATCTATGGTTATGGTAAGATTTTGCACACTATTCTATGTCCTTCTATTCTCATGTTGCAGTATTCATACTGTGGAAGAGTACCACAGCTTAAACAGGAGGAAGCGTGGAGGAAGTAAGCAGCAGATTTCAAGAATTCCTGCAGGATTGGTCTTGCAAAGCCTGCTCTGGTTCTAGAAATATGGTCCAGTTTGTAATGTTTGGTGAAGGTATGTACGGAGGACCAGGTGGCTGCCTCAAGGATGGAAGTTGTGTCCAGGCCTTTGAGGAAGGCCCCAGAAGCAGATACGGCTCTTGTAGAGTGTGCACTGACCCCCTGAAGAAATTGTTTTCCATGGTAGGAACAGCAGAAGCAATAAGTTTTCCTTATCCAGCAAGAGATAGTTTGTTTGGATACTGCCTTGGCCAGTGCCCTGGGATGGAAGGACACAAAGAGCTAAGTAGACTTTCTAATGGTCTTTGTTTTGTCCAAATAGAACCTTAGTTGTCTGTGGACATCAGGGGAGTGTAGCATTCTCTCACGGTCATTTTTAGGAGAGGGAAAGAAGGTGGGTAAGTGAATAAACTGATTTAGTGACAGCTTGTTGACCACTTTGGGCATGAAGGAGGGGTTGGTGCATAGGGTCACCCTAGCTTTGTGGAAGATAGTGTAGGGTAGGGAAGCCATAAGAACCTGTAATTCTGAAAACCCTTCTGGCTGAGGTAAGGGCTACCAGAAGCACTGTTTTCCATGTGCACATCTGGAGGGAGGCAGAGCTGGCTGGCTCAAATGGAACAAGTGTAAGCTTTTCCAGGACATAATTTAGGTACCAAGGAGGCGGGAAAGGCTTCTTTGGTGGCCTAATGTGCAGGACACCTTTTAAGAATAGTTTTACATCCAATTTGGAGAGTAGAGTAGGATCCCGAGGTAAGCAGGCAAAGACAGCAGACAAGTGAACCTTCACTGAAGAATACGAAAGGTCTAATTTTATGGGCTCACACACACAGGCTAAGACTAGAGGAACATCCGCCTGGAAAAGGGCCCCTATGCCTTTGGAGACACCATTTGGAGAAACTTTCCCATTTGTAAACTTAGGGTCTCCTGGTATTGGATTTCCTGTCCTCCCACAGTATAGACAGCATGTCCTCAGTGAAGCAGTGTCTGAAGGGAATTAAAAGTTTATCACCCACAGGGTTAAGTAAAGCATCTCCAGGTTTAGATGACAGAGATCCATTCTGTTGTGTGAGCAGGTCCACATTGTGAGGCAACTTGTGGTGATTGCCCTTGGCAAGAGATTGAAGAAAGCAATACGT